>NC_091208.1:12542747-12547762 GCF_040958095.1 Procambarus clarkii | reverse complement strand
TGATGAGATGGATAAACATCTACCACATTGTGATAAGAACTATTACAGCAGTCCCAAAAATATGGAAGAGGATGCTGCATTGTTGATGTGGGGTCGATCACAAAACATCAAACTCAGGTATACAACTTTGGTGGATAACAGTAACTCCTCCTCTACCTACAATAAAGTTTGTGGAATGAACTATGGTGCTGGACCATATGGAGACGTTAAGGTGGAAAAGACTGAGTGTGAAAATTACTTAGTCGAGAGACTTGTTACACAGATCATCCATTTGGAGTCAAAAGGGGAGGCCGAAGGTAATGGAAAGCTAAGTTACGAGACCTTTGGGAAGTTGATGGTTCACTTCAAACGAGCCATCAGGGACAACATCAACACAGACTGGAGAAAAATGAGGAAGGCCTGCCTATCCGGACTGTTCCATGAAACATCCACAGATGAAAATCCATTACACCATTTCTGTCCTGAAGGCAAAAATTCTTGGTGTTTTTACCAACACGATCTTGCAAATAAAAAGATCCCACGAACACACAAGACCATGAATATCCCACAATCGAATGAGGACGAATTTGAAATCCAAAAGATCTACTTCAAGTTCTACGATGATCTTATCTCGGAGGAAAACTTGAAAAAGTGTCTGAAGGGAAAGCCAAATGAGTCTCTACACAACCGAGTTTGGAATAGCGTCCCCAAAGACAGATCTGTAAGTCGTTCAATGGTTGAGTTCAGCATGGCAGTGACGGCCATCAACCACAATGCCGAGTCTCTGGGCAGTCTTACTGGTATACCTCAGCATGATATTAGTATCTTGATGATGATGTCACCTTGAGGAACTATATTTCGGACCAATTATAAAATAGTTAGTATAAAATTAGTTGAATAATAAAAGTTTTGTATTTTTTGTCTTCCTTTTTACTATACAACTAGTTAAAAAAATATTGGTTGATATTGAACAACTTTTCTGAAACAGAGGTATGCCCTAATATGTCCCCACTACAATGCAACCTTCGTTAGTAGGCTGAGAAGTGCGTTCTGGCTACTAGACATGAAAACGTGACTTATTATGTAAATCGGGCCTTGTATAGTAGACTGAGAAGTGAGCTCTGGCTACTAGGTACGACATATAATATATATATATATATATATATATATATATATATATATATATATATATATATATATATATATATATATATATATATATATATATATATATATATATATATATATATATATATATATATATATATATATATATATATATATATATCATGCTTAATAGGCTAAATAGATAGACATCATCGTCTACTAGTCTTAATATTCAAGAGCCCTGCAAACTTGGCCTACTGCGATGAGGGTCCTGCATAGTAGGCCAAGAAGTGAGTTCTGGCTATTAGGTACCACACATATATATATATATATATATATATATATATATATATATATATATATATATATATATATATATATATATATATATATATATATATATATATGTCGTACCTAGTAGCCAGAACGCACTTCTCGGCCTACTATGCAAGGCCCGATTTGCCTAATAAGCCAAGTTTTACTGAATTAATATATTTTCTCTAATTTGTTTCTTATGAAATGATAAAGCTACCCATTTCATTATGTATGAGGTCAATTTTTTTTTTATTGGAGTTAAAATTAACGTAGATATATGACCGAACCTAACCAACCCTACCTAACCTATCTTTATAGGTTAGGTTGGGTTAGGTGGCCGAAAAAGTTAGGTTAGGTTAGGTTAGGTAGGTTAGGTAGTCGAAAAACAATTATTTCATGAAAACTTGGCTTATTAGGCAAATCGGGCCTTGCACAGTAGGCAGAGAAGTGCGTTCTGGCTACTAGGTACGACATATATATATATATATATATATATATATATATATATATATATATATATATATATATATATATATATATATATATATATATATATATATATATTAGTATATTTTGGTAGCAGTCTTTCCTGTAGACATATATTATTAAATATGACCGAAAAAGTAAGATTAATAATTCTAACACGAATTTTCTCAATCTTTCGTACATTACGCTTCACTGTTGGAGGTAAATAAAAAATCACTTCTCCAAAATTCATTTTTATTTCTAGTCTGACGCGACACGGGCGCGTTTCGTAAAACTTATTACATTTTCAAAGACTTCACAAATACACAACTGATTAGAACGTATCTCTGATTTTATATCTACATTTGAGTGAGGTGGGAGGGGTGATGTGGCATTAACACAAGACAGAACACGAGGGGATATTAATAGGGTATTAAAAGTATCAACACAAGACAGAACAGAAACAATGGGTATTGAATAGAAGTGTTTGTAGAAAGCCTATTGGTCCATATTTCTTGATGCTTCTATATTGGAGCGGAGTCTTGAGGTGGGTAGAATATAGTTGTGCAATAATTGGCTGTTGATTGCTGGTGTTGACTTCTTGATGTGTAGTGCCTCGCAAACGTCAAGCCGCCTGCTATCGCTGTATCTATCGATGATTTCTGTGTTGTTTACTAGGATTTCTCTGGCGATGGTTTGGTTATGGGAAGAGATTATATGTTGAGAAAGAGATGTTGTTGTCTTGCCTATATACTGGGTTTTTTGGAGCTTACAGTCCCCAAGTGGGCATTTGAAGGCATAGACGACATTAGTCTCTTTTAAAGCGTTCTGTTTTGTGTCTGGAGAGTTTCTCATGAGTAGGATGGCCGTTTTTCTGGTTTTATAGTAAATCGTCAGTTGTATCCTCTGATTTTTGTCTGTAGGGATAACGTTTCTATTAACAATATCTTTCAGGACCCTTTCCTCCGTTTTATGAGCTGTGGAAAAGAAGTTCCTGTAAAATAGTCTAATAGGGGGTAAAAGTGTTGTGTTAGTTGTCTCTTCAGAGGTTGCATGGCTTTTCACTTTCCTTCTTATGATGTCTTCGATGAAACCATTGGAGAAGCCGTTATTGACTAGGACCTGCCTTACCCTACAGAGTTCTTCGTCGACTTGCTTCCATTCTGAGCTGTGGCTGAGAGCACGGTCGACGTATGCGTTAACAACACTCCTCTTGTACCTGTCAGGGCAGTCGCTGTTGGCATTTAGGCACATTCCTATGTTTGTTTCCTTAGTGTAGACTGCAGTGTGGAAACCTCCGCCCTTTTCCATGACTGTTACATCTAGAAAAGGCAGCTTCCCATCCTTTTCCGTCTCGTAAGTGAAACGCAGCACGGAACTCTGCTCAAATGCCTCCTTCAGCTCCAGCAGATGTCTGACATCAGGTACCTGTGTAAAAATGTCGTCAACATACCTGCAGTATATGGCCGGTTTCAAGTTCATGTCGACTAAGACTTTTTGCTCGATGGTACCCATGTAGAAGTTTGCAAACAGGACACCTAGGGGAGAACCCATGGCGACCCCATCTACTTGCTTATACATGTGCCCATCCGGGCTCAAGAAGGGTGCCTCTTTAGTACAAGCTTGGAGTAGTTTCCTCAGAATACTTTCTGGCATGTCAAGAGGAGTACAGGCTGGATCACGATACACTCTGTCGGCTATCATTCCGATTGTCTCGTCCACAGGTACGTTGGTAAACAGCGATTCTACGTCCAACGAGGCTCTTATCCCTGTGGCCCGTGTGCCCCGCAGCAAGTCCACGAGTGGAGAAATAGCAACATCGACGATAGTATCCGTACCCGCATTGAACAACACCTCGACATCCTCACAGACCAACATCACCTCAGCACTGAAACAAGGATTATCAAGAAACTAACAACATTATATGGAGGACCTATGGCAATTCCACGACCAAGAGATGGCTTCCTGAACCTTGCAGGAATTAACCTCACTGAGGACCAAGTCACTCTCCTAAATCTGGGCATAAACTGTCATGTTATGTCCAGACCGAGTGAAATGGCCCGGAAAGTAGAGTTGGAAATTCTGTTGGACGACATATTCGACCTCGAGACACAAAAGAAGGTCACTACCAAAGATACCTTACAAGCAGAACTTATTGCAGAAGGAGGAAAGAATCGAGGCAACTACAGAAGCACCATACTGTCCCCCGAGCTTAAAGCGGCAGCTAAAAGCCTTCGTGAGAACAAGGAGATAGTTGTCAGGAGAGGTGACAAGTCGCCAATATATGTCATTCTTAAAAAAGACGAATATCTGGCGAAAATGAACATCATACTCTCTGACCAAACTAAGTTCCAAAGGGTAACGAAGGACACTACAGCCGAATTAAAAGCAAAGGTCAACAAACTGATTGAAACTGTAAACGCCAAGAAATCCGGACTCCACCTGCCAAAGATCATTGGGGAATATAAACCTGGATATGCGTATGGAAATGTCAAGACGCACAAGCCCGGAAACCCACTTCGGCCAATCATTAGCCAGATACCCACACCCACGTACAGACTGGCAAAGCGACTCAACGGCCTGCTGACTCCTTTTGTTCCTTGCGCCTTCAGCCTGAGGTCTCCAAAGGAATTTGTGGACTTACTGCGGGGCACACGGGGCACAGGGATAAGAGCCTCGTTGGACGTAGAATCGCTGTTTACCAACGTACCTGTGGACGAGACAATCGGAATGATAGCCGACAGAGTGTATCGTGATCCAGCCTGTACTCCTCTTGACATGCCAGAAAGTATTCTGAGGAAACTACTCCAAGCTTGTACTAAAGAGGCACCCTTCTTGAGCCCGGATGGGCACATGTATAAGCAAGTAGATGGGGTCGCCATGGGTTCTCCCCTAGGTGTCCTGTTTGCAAACTTCTACATGGGTACCATCGAGCAAAAAGTCTTAGTCGACATGAACTTGAAACCGGCCATATACTGCAGGTATGTTGACGACATTTTTACACAGGTACCTGATGTCAGACATCTGCAGGAGCTGAAGGAGGCATTTGAGCAGAGTTCCGTGCTGCGTTTCACTTACGAGACGGAAAAGGATGGGAAGCTGCCTTTTCTAGATGTAACAGTCATGGAAAAGGGCGGAGGTTTCCACAC
>NC_091208.1:12407747-12537747 GCF_040958095.1 Procambarus clarkii | reverse complement strand
CCACAGACGCATTCATAAATTTTAACATGCTGTTCATTCAAAACGAGAATTTTCTCAAGTATAAATTAATATTATAATATATTGGCATATTGTGTATATATAGGCATAGGATAGGTTAGGTCAGGTGTTTAGGTTCTGATGGCGTTTATTTGTATTTGTAGTACGTGGGTGAAGCATTGATAGTGTTGTAATTCGAACAAAATTCGTCAGTGAAGCACTTGTTCCGGATATGTTCGAACGTCAGCAGTTGTGAGTCGTGTGTAAACCGCTTTTCATTCATAAACAGGGGGTTTGGCGGGTGCATGGAATCACTTTTGGATCTTTGTTTGGAGGACGGGCTGAACAATGTTAAGTTGCACGATAAAAGGGCAGCAAACACACTGAACGAATACTTTACATCAGTGTTCACACTAGAAAGCTTGAATGACATCCCATCACCCACACAAATTAAATTTAAATTTTGCCCCGAGGGGCGAGTTTATTGGGCAGCGCCACTCATCTTGTGAGTGAACATACCGCCATAGCAGAATGTACAACACTCCCCAATAGGAAGAAAACCCGCTGGGTTGTTCATCCTGTCACTTGTACCCAGACACAGCTGGGACTTGCTTAACTGTCTCAAGTGAACAGCTCCTCAAACAAGAAGATTAACATTTATCAACCCTTAAAAGCTTACGTTATCTTGCGGGTGCAAAATGAGGAAATATTTTAAGAACAGTATCAATATTTGACAAATAGTGTTTTCCTAACTCAAACAATGTGGGGTTTATTATTCTACAGTTATTCCTAATGTCTCTCAGGTGTTCACATTCACGTAGATAGTGGTCAAGGCGGTGTCCATCACTCTCACCACAGATTCTGCAACTTCGCTGATCAACTGTTGTTTCCATTCCAAATCTCCATGGATATTTGTATCCATGACGGATTCTCGCTATTACTGATTCTCTCCCTCGTCGTCCTCCTCTTCGGCCATAATGATTGGGATTGCCAGCTGCAACCATGTTGTACCATCGTACAGATTCACTGGTTTGTGCTTCTATCCTCCTTTCCTCAGTTACCTTGTCACGGTGATGTTGCTTGATAATACCTCTAATTTGTAGTTGAGTCATGGGTATGAAGTATTCAATATGGTCTCCTTCAGCGCCTTCAGCAGCCAGCACATCTGCTCGTTCATTTCCACATATTCCAACATGGGAGGGGATCCACAGAAACTTGATGACTCTTCCCTGATTGGTAAGCACTCTCACAGCTCTCTTGATTTCAGCGACTATTGCAAGATTTTCTGCCTGATTTTTACTTAGGCTTTGCAGTGCTGCTTTTGAATCGGTGCAAATCGCTGCACCATTAGTGTTCCGTCCAAGAAACCTTAACGCCATAACAATCTCAGTTAGCTCTGCTTGCGTTGAAGAGGCATAGTTCTCAATACGTGCTTTTTCTTCATTTCTGCGTTGGAAGGTATTATCCTTGATTACCGTGTATGCTGCACCAGCCCTGCCATTGATAGGATTAGATGACCCGTCAGTGTAGATTTGATCTAGTTCATCTCCGGCTTCTTTATAAATTTCCTCGAGATACTTGTGCCTCATTTCTTGTGGTATCATGTTGGATTTTTTCATTGCCATTTCATTGATGATGATCTTGCATGAGTCATCCTCCCAGGGAGGTAACCTCTCTACAGGCAGGAGCTCACGGGCTTGCTCAAGCAGGTGAAGCTCTTCAAGGTAGCAGACTGCTCTGTGATGCCATTTTTTGCTTCTCCTGTTTCCCCCTGAAAGTAGCACAGAGCTCAGTTTTTTCTTGGCAATATCATTGTAATGGGGATCTCTGGCTATCCTAATTGCAAGCTTAGCATTCAGCTCCTGAATTCTGCTTTTAACACTGGGAAGGGACAACTCCTCTCGTAGATTAGACGTTTTGGCAGTTCTTGGAACTCCAAGAATGATTGTCATGGCTTCATTTTGAATGCTTTCAAGCCTTTTCATATCGCTTTGGGAGTAGGTGCACAGTACTGGTGCGGCATAGTCTATGACGGAGCGCACATAGGCTGTGTACATCATTTTAAGCACGGCAATAGAGGCTCCATGTCCATTCCAGGTCATAGCTTTCAGTGCCCTGTGTCGACTTTTGCATGTTCCTATGAGTTGATTGAGCTCCTCTTTCTTTCCCTTGTTAGAGCCGACAGTGACGCCAAGGTACCGATAGTGGTCAACCCATTCAAGTGTTACACCATTAATTTACAGTTCTTCATTTGCTCTCCGCTTGTGATGGGAGTATGCCTTCGTCTTGTTTGTGGAGAGAGTGAAACCGAGCTCAATACATTTCCTTCCGAGGAGTTTAATGGACTGTTCAATTTTTCCCAAGGTGGGAGCTTGTATTAGGACATCATCTGCATATCCCACTTGTTGTGTTCCTTCCGGAAAATCAATATTTGCAATGGCGTTCATAAGTACATTGAATAGTGTAGGGCTTAAGACTCCGCCTTGGGGGGTCCCGAGTTCCATATTCATTGTTCTGGAGACTGCTCCATTGAAGCAAACCTTGGCTTTCCTTCCTGTGAGGTAGTCTTCAACCTATTTCATGAGTCTCCCCTTGACACCCATGCATGCAAGCTCATCCAGGATCGCAATCCCCTGTGCTTTGTCGAAGGCTCCTTTGATGTCAACAAATACAGAGTACCTAGCCGTGTCATTAGCCAAGTAATTAACTATACAATTTGCTGTGCTCCGTCCTTTAACAAATCCATTGACCCCCTCCCCTAACCTGCCTATTTTGTGCAACAGTCGGTTTAGGATGATCCTTTCAAGCATCTTGCAAGTGCATGACACGAGGCTGATAGGTCTGTAATTACCAGGGTCATTAGGCTTCGGTATGGGAATAATTATTGCGTGTTTCCATTGTGTGGGCAACACTCCACTTAGGAATGACTTGTTAAACAGGTGGAGAAGTGGATTCCCAGACACTTCACACAGTGCATTGAGTATGTCGTAGGTGACGCCATCTTCACCAGGTGCTGTACTTTTACCCTTTTTCATAGCGCTCCTTACTTCTTGGGCTGTGATTGGTTCCCCATATTCGTCATCACTAGACAGTGCTCCTGTTATCCTAATTCTTCTGTCATCATGTCGCAGGAGCTGTTCCCTGCTGATTTCTGCAGGGAGGGAGGAGGAGGATGCTGCATCACTCCACTTGTGAATTAGTTCCTCAGCCTTACCCTGGGGGTCTTTGTGAGCCGCAGGCCGGGCTCTGCCCCCTTAGCTATCTGAATTTTTGCCCACACTTGTCTTGCAGATGTTTCCCGTCCAATAGAGCTAGTGAACTCAAGCCATTGTCTTTCCCGCTCTTTAATCTTCTCTTCCCTGGCTACTTGACACACAGTTTTAAACCACTCTTGGTTACTTTCAGTGGGATGTCTCCGGTACTCTCTACTCATGTCTCGCACATTTGCGTTAAGCATCTTTATGTAATCATTTTCATACCATTTTATTTTCTTCCTCTGAGGGTTACTTCGCCCAGGTGTACGGCACGGAACTCTTAGACAGCTCTCAATTTGATGATTAAGGTCATCAACAAATGTGTCAATGACTTCTGGGATTTGGTATTCCGTGAACCAGTCACTCATCCTGTTTATGAAGTGCAGCCTCTTATCTGGTCCGAGTGATAACCTTTTTCTTTTATTCGTCTCTTTCCTTCTCTTGCTCATGTCGACGGTGGTAATTAGTGCCCAGTGGTCACTACATAAACTGTGCACAATGTGTGTACTGGCATCTGTGTCCTGTGCATTCAGCAGGAGAGCATAGTCTAATCTTCCTCCTCTGAGGTGAGTTGGCTGTTCATCACCCAGGACCCTAAGGTTTTCACTTCCCCTGACAAAGAGTGACAGTTTGCGTCCATTGGCATTGGGCTGATGACAGTTGGCACCAAAGTGTGGGTGTCTGGCATTCAGGTCACCGACCAGCAGGGTAGGTTCTTCATTAACAAATTCAGGCAATGTGTCAAGGTCAAGTTTACTCTGTGGCACACATAGGTTGATTATATGTAGAGCATTATTGTTTAAGTAAAGGGTTACTCCCAGTGATTCAAACTCATCCCCCATGTGCAGGTCATCAATAATCTGTGCTGGAATGTTGTTATTTACAAAAGTGATGAGACCCCGTTTTCTTTCCCCAGAGGGCAGGGAGAACTTGCGATAACCGCTGAACCTTGGGTTGAAGTCATCACCTACCATCGTCTCCTGTAGCACTATGACGTCAGTTTGGTGTTCACGGACGTACTGTATGTTTGTCGTAGGTAAAGAGAATGAATTGGGGAAATACCAATTACACGCTACACAATCAGGAAGAGCATTGACAAACTAAAAGACTCAGAAGCCCAAAGTGTGAATGCATTTCAGTCCCAAGTCGTAAAGGAACTGAACTGGCAAATTCACTATGTTTGTCAGTGAAACTCCTTTTCAGAAAATCCCTGGACCATGGAATAGTTGAAGGTGATAATGAGACCTTACTAAGTGATCTAAATGAACTTCAAAATGGTCAGATGACTGACAAATGCTTTTTAATGTCGATAAATGTGGCCCTTACATGTGGGCCACAACAATCCACTTCAGAACTACCAAATTGACAGCACTACCTCACAACAGATAGATGAAGGAAAGGACGTTTGAGTCAGAATGCATCATTTCGCCTTCTCGCCATGCCCTGTGGCTGGGGGGATTGGTGCCCTGAAGCTACATCAACACCCTATACCCCCCCGAAGTTTCAAGGGGAGTTGGGGACAATAATATTGCTCAACAAGTGGAAGAGGTAATTAAAAAAAATCATACCAGAGCTTCATCTCTCGTATCAGGAATGGATGAGGGCCACTAGGGTAACAACACTGCAGACCAGGCATGACAGGGCGGATCTCATAGAAACCCATAAAATACTAAATTTGGAGGATGTCAATCCGGACAGTTTTTTCAAACGGTCAGACGTAACACGAACGAGGAGCAACGGGTTCAAGCTCAAGAAACCACAATGTAGGACAGAAAACCAAAGATGCTTTCACCCATAGGGTTGTAAACCCGTGGAATCGCCCACCTGCACATGGCATAACTCTGCGTGGTATTAAAATGCTGTAGCGAGTAATCCTTATACTCGCTCCATTATCTCATTATCTTAATAGCATAACTAATTAGCACTAATTACAGAAGCTACAATCCTTTCCCCAATTACAGGTAATACTCTTCTCAGCTTGTTGGAGGGAGCTGAGGTGTAATCACCATATAAGCAAGCGATATGAGGAATGGAGGACAGTACAATTCCCCATTCAACAATGTAGCACTCGGCGTGTACAGTTCTAATCGACCCAAGACGCTACAGCTTCGACACAGAGCAGACAGCAGACTACGACCGCATCGAGCCGCCACGCTCTCGCTCCCCGAGTTCAGACACTCACAATTTGCCATTTGCCATTATCTTAATTATTGTACATGTGCTTGGGGTTCTACTACCCAAAATCATGCATGTCCCCTAATTATGCCATACAAATCTGCTATTAGAACTTTTACCTGAATAAACATTTAATATTCTTTATGTAAAGTAGTCATGTTAATTTAGTACTTGTGACGTGGACTGTTATGGCCCATATACAAGATCTTGCCTTTAATTATAATTTACATTATAATTTGATGATGTGGTTTGTAATATTTTCATCTATGTTATTGGTATATATGACAAAACCTCATGTAAATCAGGTAGGTAGTTAGGTGTGTGGCAGTCCGTCTAATTACCCAAAGCTTCTTAGTACAGTATACGTAAGTAATGAAACACTACGATTTATTTACTCACTATATTGTTGGTGCTGAATGTAGAACATCATAAAAAAAAAAACTTATTTTTACTCTAAACTAACATAATTTTATAGCAAAATTGGAATCATCTAATTACCCAAAGCCACAACATTCTCTCTTTAGCGCATTTATTATGCACCCTATTCCCATCTTGTGAGCCGAAGTGGAAAGAGATACAGAGGCTTATTTATTGTCATGTTCCTGCATGCCAATGTGAGAAGGAATCCACAACATTTTTATATTTACCCTCTTGCTAAGTATTCTTATATATCTTTGTCTAGCTTCCAAGACAAGCACGTTATTACATGATTGCAAACTGTTTATTGCTCGTAGTGAAGAAAGGGAGTCAGAAATAATTAAGCTGTCTACTTCAGTGTTGTCAATAATTTCGAGTGCTACCAGGCTTAGAATGTAGACTTCCTGTGTTGAACTGCGAGTTAAGTTTCGTATAATTTCGTTATAAAATATGATTATTTCAGAGTAAAAATGTGTATTTCCATGTTATACATTCAGTACCAACATTATAGTGAGTATATATATCATATTTCTTCATTACTTACGTAATGCTAGGAAGCATCATCTCAAATGAAGTAGTTTCCTGAACCTACTGGGCCGTCATATTTAGCAAGAGGGCCGTAAGTCCACTGGTTACATGCTGGAATGATGACTTCTTTATTGAGTATTTACCCTGTTCCTGTAAAACAAACACACATCATTATTTCAGGCATTTTTTAAATTAAATGTTTGTTTTCCTAACAAGTGTTTCATTTAAACTTTAACCAGTAAAAGTGATAATGAAAATATATTACAATTTGTGTCTACAAAATGCTTTTACTAATTTTACTTAGCTTAGACACAAACAACAATGATTAAGCTACCTGTTAAAATAATTACCAAGTAGCTATAATGCAATAACATTTATTTCAGTGGAGTAATTAAGTTAATATTGATACCTGATACTAACTTCAATTATCCAAGAGGGTAGAGCACTTTTGTTTTGTACATCATCTAGTCTTTGTGTTATCTCTTCAAGCTTTTTTCTGTAGAAATCCAAGTAACTTTTCATTTCCAGTTGAATGACATTTTGTTCTTCCATAGTCCTGTTGTACATATGCAGCTTTTCTGCAGCATTTCTCTTTTCTTGAAGAGTAACTTAAGAAATAAAAAATAAAATATAAAGTAAATTATTTAATAAGGAACATGAACAAATCTGTCATTGTAGGATGCATGTATTATGCAACAACAATGCAATCATATGTAATCATTTTTAAGGTATCTTGTTAATATTATTATGCTAAAAATATAAATTAGGCATGGACTTCCATTTGTCCATTACCATAATGAGTAAGTTTGAATTAACATGTTAGTAGCTAACAATATTTATCCTCATTGACAAGGCCAATATGCACAGAAAAATAACCAAATATACTTACCATTATCAGTTGGTTGAGGAGTGTCATTATACCATGGAAAGTTGCCCTCTTCAGCAATGTCCACACTAAGTTTTTCTGTATTGTCTTCATTGTAGACCGCTATCAGTTCCCTCAACTTTTTCTTGTCTGCTTCAATCTTTGCACGGTATCGTGATCTCATTTTGCTTGAAACTGAAAGAAACACTTTGTTACTAGTAAATAAGATTATAGTTGATAAATTTGTTTTGTATATACTTAGTAGTGAATACCTACACAAAAGTAGCAGAACACACTACATAAATATTTGCCGAGCACTTTTTTTTTAACAAGCTTAGGTATACACAGCAATGTGCTGCTATCCTATTATGTATGAAAGACCACAGTGTAGATCAAAAACCTCACAGGACAGCCAGTCATACATGGAATCTGGAGAGAATATGAAATGTATGGCTGATCTATTAGCCTCCACTAACAAAATCGGGGTACAGCACAAGAATATCTTCCAATATTCCTGAGTGTATGAAGTAATAACAAAACTCAAAGTACATCATACCATTTGTTCTGAAGTCATTGATAACAGGGCAATCACATATATAGTGATAGACAGTATGTCCTAGCTTTTGTTCACATAGTTTACAACTGGAATGATTTCCATTGGCAGATTCATTACCTGCAGGCACCTGCCATAGATATTGATATCTCAACTTAATTTTGACAATTACCTATAATTACATAGGACAACACCTAAGTGAGATGGTATCCATACAAATCTACCTGAGAAATAAATGACATTAGATGTGTTTAGATAAAAAAAAGTAATTGTTTTCTTGAAGTATTTTACAAACACTAAAAGATTTCTGTTTGTTTTATCAGTCCCTAACTTATACATAAGCTTTAACATACCTGCTACACTGGATATGTGGGATTTCTTGGTTCTAATTGAGTCACATACTAACTCTATCCCCTTTTGAACATCATTTTGAGAAACTGATCTGTTGAGAATAGAGGATACTGTTTACTATAATGTTTATTAAATTCAAACATGTAAAGACCCTGATTAATTAAAAAAAAAATAACTTAAATTTTTAGGCAATGGTCACAATGGCATTTTATGATGGCTGACAATTACTGTACAAGAACTAAACAATTAAAATAATAAAGAAATGTTTTGGCAATTTTATGATTTATGGTACTGCATTGATTTTACAGTACAATAACCTTGTTAAAATATATAAGAGTATTTCAAAACAGTGTTTCTTACTATATATTTTACAAGCAAACCTTTTATTTAAACTCTGGGCTAAGTTGGTTAACTCTGCAATCCAGATGAGAAGTTGTTTTTCATCAAGAGATAAGTCAGCTAACTCCTTTCTTATTAACTCTGCAGCTTCTTTTGCCTATCAACAGGAGAAAAAACTGCCCTGTTAGTATAATAAATGTTGCAATTTTTATTTAATATTTGACATTACAAAAAAAAAACAATCCTTACGAGCATAACTGCTGATGAAGGCTGTTTAATGGCAGTAAATGTTATTTTTATTTTTATTTTTGAATATTTTTTTTTCCTGTGCACTTATTCATGATCATTGTTGCATATATTCAATGAATAAAGCAAATTACTTACCTTACAAAATCTTGAAGCTAGAACACGAGCTAAAGAGTCATGTTTACGTTGGTTCCAAAAAAATGAAGATTCACTAAGTTCTTCTTCACGCTCTGAAAAAAGGGACAAAAAATAACTCCCTTCAATGAATATGTAAAATGAAAATAATTCACTTTTATGCAGGCGATGAGTCACAATAACGTGGCTAAAGTATGTAGACCAGACCACTCAATAGAAGGTGAAGGAACGACGACGTTTCGGTCCATCCTGGACCATTCTCAAGTCAATTGTGATGAGGAAGTAGAGACAGGCAATAAATAGGCTAGAGAGAGCTGAGGAGCAAAGTAAGGTGTTTTTTAGGGGATAGTAATAATAATAAGAGCTGCAGAGGGCCTATTGGCCCATACGAGGCAGCTCCTATTATAACCACCAAATGAGAAGGAGATAGGAATAAGAAGACGATAGCAAGGGAGTGTAGGAGAAGACAAAGAACAGAAAAAGGGAGAAGAGAGAAAGAAAAGGAAAGAGAAAGAAAAGATAGATAAATGGAAGGGGTAGGCTTATGTTAGGTCACGTTTGTTAGAAAGATTACAGCATTTGAGTATATACTGTGAAAGGGAAGAGTCCACAGCAACCAAGCCAGGACTCAAGTTCATGTTAGGTACATTGTGTATTAGAGCCGATTCAACAAGACGGCGTCTGTGGAGAGTAGAGGCAGGAGAGATTATTTTGGAGGAAGACCAATCTATGGGATGATTAGAATCCCTCACATGGCAGAAGGGAGCATTGTTAGTGTCTGCAGACTTGACACTTCTCTTGTGTTCTTTAAGTCAGTCATTCAGTGTACAGCCAGTTTCGCCAAAGTATTGTACAAGATGAACAGGAAATAGAGTAGACACCAGCAGCAGGAGGAGCATTTTTTTGTTTTGTTTTGAGGAGCACTGTGAACTAGATTGCTACGAAGTGTGTTAGTTTGTTGGTGTGTTAGTTAGTTCTTATTCCTATCTCCTTCTCATTCAGTGGTTATAATAGGAGCTGCCTCGTATGGGCCAATAGGCCATCTGCAGCTCTTATTATTATTACTATCCCCTAAAATACACCTTGCTTTGCTCCTCAGCTCTCACTAGCCTATTTATTGCCTGTCTCTACTTCCTCATCACAATTGACTTTAGAATGTTCCAGGACGGACTGAAACGTCGTCATCCCTTCACCTTCTAGTGTGTGGTCTGGTCAACATTCACTTTTATACTATCTATAATTTACTTGCTATATTAATCAAATCCAATTCATATACACAAAGTTGTAGGGTGACACCAGGTGTTGCTAGTTACTGAAGTCATCTTCATTACACATAATAAATATCACTAACAAGTTTTAATAGATTATACCTTCCTCATTGTAACAATGCACTCTAAACTAACCGGTTTTCAACATGTTTTTGGTGGTACTGTTGTACCGCGACATATAGCTGAAAATTTGCTCGGTTTCTTCACCTGTGGTCAAACCACTTCCGTGCTGCCAGCGTCCTCCATACAAGACCTATAATTAAGATGTAACACACTGTAAAATAATTACAAGGAAAGAATATTAGTCGATTGCTCAAAAATTTAATTATGACTAAATACTTTATTCTGATTAATAGCTTTTTAACCCTAAAATAACGTTACATTTATACCCGTTATTTTGACAAATTATTTACCTGGCAATACCATGCATGTGCTTTTGCATGCAAAACACCTAGGAACGGCTTTGTCTCCAGTAGGGTGAATTTTTTATTTTTTTCTTGAATTTTCAGGGCCCATGGCCAGTACTGTACTGGCATATGATGTCCTGGCAGATGTACTTGGCACTTTTGAAGTAATTTATATGGAGATAGTGTGCATAGCCAAAAACCTCACCACGAGTCATATTGCACATTTTGAGAATTACACCATGCCGGCATGATGCAAGGCTTATGCCAGTCTGGTCCAGGGATTTGTGTGTATACGATTCGTTTCGCGCCGCTTTCCACAACGAGACACCACAATTTTGGCTGTTCTGCAAATCAAATATAAATTATATATATTATATATATATATCATATATATTATATATTTATATAATATATATGATATATATATATATTATAATAAATACAGTATATATAAAATATATAATAAATAATGAAAAGAACCTAACCTGATGGGTTATATAAAAGTGATATAGACCAACAGAAATATAGCATCTTACTCAATTTGGCTTCAGACCCCAAAAATCACCATTTATATGGTGCATGTAGCTCTTGACAAACGTTGAGTACTCTATATTTTACTTGTTTACTTGCCTCTGGGTTAAAAAAACCTAACTACTTGTTATAATATATATATTAACTCTGTAAACTGTAAGACATCATGACTGTCTTTTCCCAATGGTGTAGTGGGTTAAGACACTCGCCTGGCGTTTCGCGAGCGCTTCGTCCTGGGTTTGTATCCTGGACTTGGAAGATTTACTGGGCATCAACCCTTAACTATGTCCCCCCCCCCTGTTTACCCAACAGTAAAATGGGTACCTGGTTGTTAATGGATTTGGTGGGGTCATATTCTGGGGAACATAGGATTAACGACTTGCTTGAAACACTATGCGTGCTAGTGGCTGTACAAGAATGTAAAAAGTCTTGTATATATAAATAAAAATATAAAATCTATGTACAGTTTACAAAGTCTGTACACATAATATTTACCTTTGTTTTTAAGCTCTCTATATGGTTAAGGTGATTAGTCACATCATTGTCAGCAGCAAAGACACTCTCTGAATAAAATGATTCCCTCAATCCTCTTAAAGAAAGAAAATGACAGTATTTACATAATTTACATTGATTTGTTTTCAATTTTGATGATTGTGTAAATATATATTACTTAATGTTGTAATACATGAATAACGCTCTTATGTATTGCATGTAAGAATTTTTCAGATATTGATATATTTACATAACGAATAATGTATTGTGATATATAAGTTGCCCTAATAGAAATGTATTAATTGTTGAAAAATAAAAATTTATCTTACAAAAGGAAAATTATTTAAGAACTGTACCTTCCAACTTTTTCATATCGGAATAACTTTTTGTTGCCATCAATATGTATGGCAAATGGGTTAGTATGACAAGCAGGGCACACGGTCTTATTGTAGCTTTGGACATTTGCAAGTTCATACTGCATAAATCTCCACTCCTGGAATGTTCTTTTAGCAGCTTCACAGTTGATGCAACCATCCTGAAATATATACTGAATATAGAATTTGCATGGATTAGCCCCATATATTGGGGGAGTGGGTAGCACAAGTTATAGTGCAAGATTGAACAACTACGTTCCCAGCCTAGTACTGGGAACCTGGTTCCCAGCCTAATACTGGGAACCTTGTTCCCAGCGTAGTGCTGGGAACCTAGTTCCCAGCACTAGGCCCAGATGTGGCTAAGCCATGCAAGTTGCATGAGTTAGCCATATATATTGGGGGAGTGGGTAGCACAAGTAACAGTGCAAGTTTGAAGAACTACGTAGGAAACTATAAGGATGAAATTAATGCTTTTTTAGTTTTACTTTTGAATAATGTTTAGAACAGCTTGACAGCTTTTAATTCAATAAAGTGTTTACCAATTAGGAGCAATAACCAATTACTTTATTTGCATAGAGAGTTTGCACAGATTTAGTTTGACTCGGGGGATATCAGAGAAATATTGATTTCTGGTGTGGTGATTATGGGATCCTTTACATCTATCAAGGAAGAGTTTCAGATCAGGATGTGCATTTAGGAACAAGGTTTTGTACATGTAAGTGGCACAAGAGAATGTGTGGAGTGGGTTCATAATTTTATATATTATTATATATACAGTTTAATGTATACAGGTACTTACATTACATATATAAAATTAATAAATACTTACTCTTCCATTATGAGAGCCAAGCGCTTGGAGCGCTATTAACAAGGATTTCATTGATAAACCTGGGCTGTTCCTTTTAAGGAAATGCCAGTTGTTCAGGAGTTTGGTGCTGAAGAATGTGTTACTTTTCCTGGCTGATGAGCAGAAGTATCCACCATCATACAACATCTTAGCATCTGCAGGAAGGCTGTATCCACACTCTTGACACTCAAATATGGGCAGATAAAGGTCATACCTGCCTAGAAAGCTTAGTTTTAGTATTTATTCCTAAAATAAAGCAGCTTATTTTGAATCTTTTGTAAAACTCATCTCCATCACTGAATGGATATGTTTGTGTCTCAAAGATTGAAGTCCACATGCTTGGGTATGGGTATCGTCACTAGAACTTCAGTGATGCTACTATATTCAGTGATGCAAATACTCATAGACTTATGTGTTCAAACTTAATATTAAATAAAATATACCTGAGAGCATTATGAAAGTACACATGATGTCAGAACTCTTTATGTTAAGGTTACAGTCTTTACAGTTACAGGAAATTTTTGGCACAGGAAATGGCACAACACGTTCTGAAAAAGAAAATAATAATAAACTTAGCAAAGATTGCATATTTAAATAATATTCAGGAAGTCAAATGCTATAAAAATTGAATTGCTTATTGAGTAAAAAAATTTTTTTTTTCTTTCAATATTTTGGTACTTATATTGTAAAGGCTTGGTAAAAAGAAAAGTTTTCATATGTAAAGAATTTTTTGGTTTACATACGCCAGTCAGTAAATGTCCCATTAAGGTCAACAGCCACAGTTGGTGGCAATGCTTCATAATATCCACTGGCCCAGGAAAACCTATCATGGAATGGGTTTAAAAAATGTTTTTTCATATCACAGTGGTAGCAGAATAGGCGATGACAATCTTCACATTTGATGCTGGCTTCAATCATACATTTGAAGCATTTTGTGTCTGTCAAATGAAAATATTTGAAAACATATGTTCAAAAATATCGCATCTTTGTCAAAAAAGACTTCTTTACAGTTTCAGATCATGCAGAATTAGGAAAAAAATATGGTCTATAAGTATACATAAACATTTTTCATTAGTGATAAAATGCTTCAGGTATATTTAAAACGAAGTATCCACTCTATATTCAAAAAATATAACTAAGAAAAATGCAAATATAATAAGTTGTAATGTAAACTGATATGCTGATGTAAATAGACAATATGCTTATAAGTATTGTGTATGTACCTTCAACTGGAACAGCGTGCCTACACACCTCCCACTCAAATAGAACTGACCGACTTTCTTCCCAAGAAATTTCAGCCTTCATTCTTCTTTGCTGCCATTGAGAAATCATCACTTGCGATTCTTGGATTTTTTTTATTTCTGCAGCAAGTTCGGCAGCGGCTGAAATTATTATACTTTAATGATAATCTTACACTGATTTTTAGACTATCTTCTTTAGCTATTTTAAATTTCACTCAAACTCTAAGTCAATATTTTGACCAAAAAATATTTTTATATATAAATTTAAATAATTTTATATATATATACAGTATTTATAATTTATAATAATATTTTTACAAATGTGTTTATAATATTACCCCTTTATCCATTTATCTACAACCATATTTATTCATCTATCTATACAACCTTGACAGGACACTTGCATCTGGAATGACTATGAAAATGGGCTAAGGGTCTTTATAAGGCATTTAACTTAAGCCTACTATGATCCACCCTACATAC
Organism: Procambarus clarkii; assembly: GCF_040958095.1. Classification (NCBI taxonomy): domain Eukaryota; kingdom Metazoa; phylum Arthropoda; class Malacostraca; order Decapoda; family Cambaridae; genus Procambarus; species Procambarus clarkii. The sequence continues at coordinate 12,523,244 of NC_091208.1, read as the reverse complement.
ATCAAGGACCCAAGTCCTTTCCCCTGCAATTTCAGAGAGGATAGCCATATATATATATATATATATATATATATATATATATATATATATATATATATATATATATATATATATATATATATATATATATATACATATATATATATATATATATATATATATATATATATATATATATATATATATATATATATATATATATATATATATATATATATATATATATATATGTGCTTTCTGGGTTCGAGTCCCACTGGTGGGTGTTGTCCAATGATTGTTAATCTTCACTTGTGGTTTATGCAAGTATAGGCTTATATATATATATATATATATATATATATATATATATATATATATATATATATATATATATATATATATATATATATATATATATATATACATATATATATATATATATATATATATATATATATATATATATATATATATATATATATATATATATATATATATATATATATATACGGAATTTTTTTTTAAATAATAACAAATGTGACATACCATCAAAGTTTTCAGGTAACACTTCAACAGCAGCACCGGGAGACTCTGCAATTACAGAATTGCCATTGCCAGGCAATAAATTAAGGTATATATATATATATATATATATATATATATATATATATATATATATATATATATATATATATATATATATATATATATAACTGAAAACTCACACCCCAGAAGTGACTCGAACCCATACTCCCAGAAGCAACGCAACTGGTATGTACAAGACGCCTTAATCCACTTGACCATCACGACCGGACATAATGAGGTGATAGCCGAGGCTATATGAACCACCCCACCGCCGGCACTCGGATAGTTATCTTGGGCATAGCATTTTACCAAATCACCTCATTCTTTGGGGCACACGTGAGGAACACAAATGCGAACAAGCCTGAATGGTCCCCAGGACATATGCAACTGAAAACTGGTCGTGATGGTCAAGTGGATTAAGGCGTCTTGTACATACCAGTTGCGTTGCTTCTGGGAGTATGGGATCGAGTCACTTCTGGGGTGTGAGTTTTCAGTTGCATATGTCCTGGGGACCATTCAGGCTTGTTCGCATTTGTGTTCCTCACGTGTGCCCCAAAGAATGAGGTGATTTGGTAAAATGCTATGCCCAAGATAACTATCCGAGTGCCGGCGGTGGGGTGGTTCATATAGCCTCGGCTATCACCTCATTATGTCCGGTCGTGATGGTCAAGTGGATTAAGGCGTCTTGTACATACCAGTTGCGTTGCTTCTGGGAGTATGGGTTCGAGTCACTTCTGGGGTGTGAGTTTTCAGTTGCATATGTCCTGGGGACCATTCAGGCTTGTTCGCATATACACATATATATATATATATATATATATATATATATATATATATATATATATATATATATATATATATATATATATATATATATATATATATATTCCTATTAGCAACCCCAATGTCAGCAACCGGCACCCGTCTCACACCGCAGGCCCTCCGAATTGCCGTGGCTCTCCGCCTAGCTGCCCCAATCCACACCGAATACAGGTGTATTTGCGGCGAGGCAGAGGCCGACAGATATGGACGGCATGGCCTTCTCTGCCAAAGGACAGGAGGATGGCATGCAAGACACGGCGAGGTCAATGACATTATTAAGAGAAGCCTTACTACAGCCGGTTGTCCAGCAGAGAGAGAGCCCCGTTACCTAATGTCCCGCAACTCTGATGAGCCTGTCGGTCGCCCAGACGGAATCACGGTGAACCCCTGGAAGAATGGTAGACAGTTGGTGTGGGACTACACATGCGTTTCAACTTTAGCCAATACCTATGTTGACTTCAGTGCTACACAAGCAGGAGGAGCTGCCAATCACCGGGAAGCGGCCAAGTCACGTAAATACAGAGACCTTGAGCACCACTACAATTTTGTCCCCATTACCTCAGAGACACTTGGTGCTTGGGGTAAAAGTGCTGCTAGCTTTTTGAAGGAGTTGGGGTCTAAGCTAATCGAAACAACTAGAGACTCTAGAGCTGCCAGTTTTCTTTTTCAGCGCCTTAGTGTGGCACTCCAGAGAGGAAATTGCCTCACTGCATCCATGGGTCCTGCCCGCCATCTGAGGAGCTGGAAGAGCTGTACAACTTGTGACAAGCAGCCTTGCACCCTGCATGTAATCAATATTGTAACTTTTTTTGTGTAATGACATTTTCAAATAAAGTTAGATAAATATACACACATACCAAAAGAATAGGGGTGGTAGGAGAAGAAAATATCAAAGTGTTCAGTGAGGATCCACAAGGTCTTCTCTGAGTACTCTTTATTTTCTTCTCCGAGGCTATGGGTCCCTACACTTGCACCAGAGGTGGTACCCCTTCTAGGTTTATATATATATATATATATATATATATATATATATATATATATATATATATATATATATATATATATATATATATATATATATATATATATATATATGAATGAAAACTCACACCCCAGAAGTGACTCGAACCCATACTCCCAGAAGCAACGCAACTGGTAACTACAGGGCGCCTTAATCCGCTTGACCATCACGGCCGTCAAAAGGAAGTGATAGCCGAGGCTATTTGAGCCACTTCCCCGACGGCAACTCGGATGGTAATCTTGGGCATAGCATTTCACCAAATCACCTCATTCTTTGGGGCACACGTGAGGAACACAAATGCGAACAAGCCTGAATGGTCCCCAGGACTATATGCGAATGAAAACTCACACCCCAGAAGTGACTCGAACCCATACTCCCAGAAGCAACGCAACTGGTAACTACAGGGCGCCTTAATCCGCTTGACCATCACGGCCGTCAAAAGGAAGTGATAGCCGAGGCTATTTGAGCCACTTCCCCGACGGCAACTCGGATGGTAATCTTGGGCATAGCATTTCACCAAATCACCTCATTCTTTGGGGCACACGTGAGGAACACAAATGCGAACAAGCCTGAATGGTCCCCAGGACTATATGCGAATGAAAACTCACACCCCAGAAGTGACTCGAACCCATACTCCCAGAAGCAACGCAACTGGTAACTACAGGGCGCCTTAATCCGCTTGACCATCACGGCCGTCAAAAGGAAGTGATAGCCGAGGCTATTTGAGCCACTTCCCCGACGGCAACTCGGATGGTAATCTTGGGCATAGCATTTCACCAAATCACCTCATTCTTTGGGGCACACGTGAGGAACACAAATGCGAACAAGCCTGAATGGTCCCCAGGACTATATGCGAATGAAAACTCACACCCCAGAAGTGACTCGAACCCATACTCCCAGAAGCAACGCAACTGGTAACTACAGGGCGCCTTAATCCGCTTGACCATCACGGCCGTCAAAAGGAAGTGATAGCCGAGGCTATTTGAGCCACTTCCCCGACGGCAACTCGGATGGTAATCTTGGGCATAGCATTTCACCAAATCACCTCATTCTTTGGGGCACACGTGAGGAACACAAATGCGAACAAGCCTGAATGGTCCCCAGGACTATATGCGAATGAAAACTCACACCCCAGAAGTGACTCGAACCCATACTCCCAGAAGCAACGCAACTGGTAACTACAGGGCGCCTTAATCCGCTTGACCATCACGGCCGTCAAAAGGAAATGATAGCCGAGGCTATTTGAGCCACTTCCCCGACGGCAACTCGGATGGTAATCTTGGGCATAGCATTTCACCAAATCACCTCATTCTTTGGGGCACACGTGAGGAACACAAATGCGAACAAGCCTGAATGGTCCCCAGGACTATATGCGAATGAAAACTCACACCCCAGAAGTGACTCGAACCCATACTCCCAGAAGCAACGCAACTGGTAACTACAGGGCGCCTTAATCCGCTTGACCATCACGGCCGTCAAAAGGAAGTGATAGCCGAGGCTATTTGAGCCACTTCCCCGACGGCAACTCGGATGGTAATCTTGGGCATAGCATTTCACCAAATCACCTCATTCTTTGGGGCACACGTGAGGAACACAAATGCGAACAAGCCTGAATGGTCCCCAGGACTATATGCGAATGAAAACTCACACCCCAGAAGTGACTCGAACCCATACTCCCAGAAGCATCGCAACTGGTAACTACAGGGCGCCTTAATCCGCTTGACCATCACGGCCGTCAAAAGGAAGTGATAGCCGAGGCTATTTGAGCCACTTCCCCGACGGCAACTCGGATGGTAATCTTGGGCATAGCATTTCACCAAATCACCTCATTCTTTGGGGCACACGTGAGGAACACAAATGCGAACAAGCCTGAATGGTCCCCAGGACTATATGCGAATGAAAACTCACACCCCAGAAGTGACTCGAACCCATACTCCCAGAAGCAACGCAACTGGTAACTACAGGGCGCCTTAATCCGCTTGACCATCACGGCCGTCAAAAGGAAGTGATAGCCGAGGCTATTTGAGCCACTTCCCCGACGGCAACTCGGATGGTAATCTTGGGCATAGCATTTCACCAAATCACCTCATTCTTTGGGGCACACGTGAGGAACACAAATGCGAACAAGCCTGAATGGTCCCCAGGACTATATGCGAATGAAAACTCACACCCCAGAAGTGACTCGAACCCATACTCCCAGAAGCAACGCAAGTGGTAACTACAGGGCGCCTTAATCCGCTTGACCATCACGGCCGTCAAAAGGAAGTGATAGCCGAGGCTATTTGAGCCACTTCCCCGACGGCAACTCGGATGGTAATCTTGGGCATAGCATTTCACCAAATCACCTCATTCTTTGGGGCACACGTGAGGAACACAAATGCGAACAAGCCTGAATGGTCCCCAGGACTATATGCGAATGAAAACTCACACCCCAGAAGTGACTCGAACCCATACTCCCAGAAGCAACGCAACTGGTAACTACAGGGCGCCTTAATCCGCTTGACCATCACGGCCGTCAAAAGGAAGTGATAGCCGAGGCTATTTGAGCCACTTCCCCGACGGCAACTCGGATGGTAATCTTGGGCATAGCATTTCACCAAATCACCTCATTCTTTGGGGCACACGTGAGGAACACAAATGCGAACAAGCCTGAATGGTCCCCAGGACTATATGCGAATGAAAACTCACACCCCAGAAGTGACTCGAACCCATACTCCCAGAAGCAACGCAACTGGTAACTACAGGGCGCCTTAATCCGCTTGACCATCACGGCCGTCAAAAGGAAATGATAGCCGAGGCTATTTGAGCCACTTCCCCGACGGCAACTCGGATGGTAATCTTGGGCATAGCATTTCACCAAATCACCTCATTCTTTGGGGCACACGTGAGGAACACAAATGCGAACAAGCCTGAATGGTCCCCAGGACTATATGCGAATGAAAACTCACACCCCAGAAGTGACTCGAACCCATACTCCCAGAAGCAACGCAACTGGTAACTACAGGGCGCCTTAATCCGCTTGACCATCACGGCCGTCAAAAGGAAGTGATAGCCGAGGCTATTTGAGCCACTTCCCCGACGGCAACTCGGATGGTAATCTTGGGCATAGCATTTCACCAAATCACCTCATTCTTTGGGGCACACGTGAGGAACACAAATGCGAACAAGCCTGAATGGTCCCCAGGACTATATGCGAATGAAAACTCACACCCCAGAAGTGACTCGAACCCATACTCCCAGAAGCATCGCAACTGGTAACTACAGGGCGCCTTAATCCGCTTGACCATCACGGCCGTCAAAAGGAAGTGATAGCCGAGGCTATTTGAGCCACTTCCCCGACGGCAACTCGGATGGTAATCTTGGGCATAGCATTTCACCAAATCACCTCATTCTTTGGGGCACACGTGAGGAACACAAATGCGAACAAGCCTGAATGGTCCCCAGGACTATATGCGAATGAAAACTCACACCCCAGAAGTGACTCGAACCCATACTCCCAGAAGCAACGCAACTGGTAACTACAGGGCGCCTTAATCCGCTTGACCATCACGGCCGTCAAAAGGAAGTGATAGCCGAGGCTATTTGAGCCACTTCCGTGGCTCAAATAGCACGGAACTCTGCTCAAATGCCTCCTTCAGCTTCATTTGAGCAGAGTTCCGTGCTGCGTTTCACTTACGAGACGGAAAAGGATGGGAAGCTGCCTTTTCTAGATGTAACAGTCATGGAAAAGGGCGGAGGTTTCCACACTGCAGTCTACACAAAGGAAACAAACATAGGAATGTGCCTAAATGCCAACAGCGACTGCCCTGACAGGTACAAGAGGAGTGTTGTTAACGCATACGTCGACCGTGCTCTCAGCCACAGCTCAGAATGGAAGCAAGTCGACGAAGAACTCTGTAGGGTAAGGCAGGTCCTAGTCAATAACGGCTTCTCCAATGGTTTCATCGAAGACATCATAAGAAGGAAAGTGAAAAGCCATGCAACCTCCGAAGAGACAACTAACACAACACCTATACCCCCTATTAGACTATTTTACAGGAACTTCTTTTCCACAGCTCATAAAACAGAGGAAAGGGTCCTGAAAGATATTGTTAATAGAAACGTTATCCCTACAGACAAAAATCAGAGGATACAACTGACGATTTACTATAAAACCAGAAAAACGGCCAGCCTACTCATGAGAAACTCTCCAGACACAAAACAGAACGCTTTAAAAGAGACTAACGTCGTCTATGCCTTCAAATGCCCACTTGGGGACTGTAAGCTCCAAAAAACCCAGTATATAGGCAAGACAACAACATCTCTTTCTAGGCGTTTAACGATGCATAAGCAACAGGGCTCCATTAAGGAACATATAATCTCTTCCCATAACCAAACCATCGCCAGAGAAATCCTAGTAAACAACACAGAAATCATCGATAGATACAGCGATAGCAGGCGGCTTGACGTTTGCGAGGCACTACACATCAAGAAGTCAACACCAGCAATCAACAGCCAATTATTGCACAACTATATTCTACCCACCTCAAGACTCCGCTCCAATATAGAAGCATCAAGAAATATGGAGCAATAGGCTTTCTACAAACACTTCTATTCAATACCCATTGTTTCTGTTCTGTCTTGTGTTGATACTTTTTATACCCTATTAATATCCCCTAGTGTTCTGTCTTGTGTTAATGCCACATCACCCTTCCCACCTCACTCAAATGTAGATATAAAATCAGGGAAACGCAAGTTCTAATCAGTTGTGTATTTGTGAAGTCTTTGAAAATGTAATAAGTTTTACGAAACGCGCCCGTGTCGCGTCAGACTAGAAATAAAAATGAATTTTGGAGAAGTGATTTTTGATTTACCTCCAACAGTGAAGCGTAATGTACGAAAGATTGAGAAAATTCGTGTTAGAATTATTAATCTTACTTTTTCGGTCATATTTAATAATATATGTCTACAGGAAAGACTGCTACCAAAATATACTAATATATATATATATATATATATATATATATATATATATATATATATATATATATATATATATATATATATATATATATATATATATATATATATATGTCGTACCTAATAGCCAGAATGCACTTCTCAGCCTACTATTCAAGGCCCGATTTGCCTAATAAGCCAAGTTTTCATTAATTAATGTTTTTTCGTCTACCTAACCTACCTAACCTAACCTAACCTAGCTTTTTTTGGCTACCTAACCTAACCTCACCTATAAATATAGGTTAGGTTAGGTTAGGTAGGGTTGGTTAGGTTCGGTCATATATCTACGTTAATTTTAACTCCAATAAAAAAAAATTGACCTCATACATAGAGAAAAGGGTTGCTTTATCATTTCATAAGAAAAAAATTATAGTAAATATATTAATTCAGGAAAACTTGGCTTATTAGGCAAATCGGGCCTTGAATAGTAGGCTGAGAAGTGAGTTCTGGCTACTAGGTACGACATATATATATATATATATATATATATATATATATATATATATATATATATATATATATATATATATATATATATATATATATATATGCAAACAAGCCTGAATGGTCCCCAGGACTATATACAACTGAAAACTCACACCCCAGAAGTGACTCGAACCCATACTCCCACAACTGGTATGTACAGGGACGCCTTAATCCGCTTGACCATCACGACCGGACTAAGGAAGTGATAGCCGAGGCTAGGAAGTGGTTCATATAGCCTCGGCTATCACTTCCTTAGTCCGGTCGTGATGGTCAAGCGGATTAAGGCGTCCCTGTACATACCAGTTGTGGGAGTATGGGTTCGAGTCACTTCTGGGGTGTGAGTTTTCAGTTATATATATATATATATATATATATATATATATATATATATATATATATATATATATATATATATATATATATATACACACACTGTATTTGCAACTTAGTCCTTGGTTACTATGGCAATGCATTTATATTTGTATCTCTCTAAAATAATTAGATAACATACTATTGATATTTTGGGGTATAACGTCTACAACAGAAACTGGAGGCTTCATTACTTCATGACTGCAAGGGAAAGGATTTGATGGTGTGCCTAGTAATAGAAAAAAAACAGTAAAAAATATATTACTATAACAAGTTATTTATAATTACATTTAAGAGCAGGCGATGAGTCACAATAACGTGGCTGAAGTATGTTGACCAGACCACACACTAGAAATTGAAGAATGCCTGTCCCTACCTCCCCATCACAATCGACTTGAGAATGGTCCAGGACGGACCGAAACGTCGTCGTCCCTTCAATTTCTAGTGTGTGGTCTGGTCAACATTTAAGAGCAGTTAGTGATTATATTTAACTGTTGACAATAATACTAATACCTAAAGCTCTGCTTTTTCTAGACGAAGTGCCAGTGTACATAATTGTCCGCCTTTTTGGGTTGTTATTTTGGGAATCATAAATTGCTCGAAGCCTTGTTATCTCCTCTTCAATCTCCTTCAATTTCTCTTGGTGTTGTAAATCTTGCACACTTTTATGCAACTCATCTGAACATAGATAAAGAACACAAAGTATTCTATGTAAAGCTGGAAAATGATATTATCCAACACAAATACGTGAAGTGTGTGAAAGCTGTATTTTAAATGCAGATGACATAAATTGCTCATTTGACAATATATGTTGGTAATCTTTACAACAATATGAAAGGGAGTAAAATATTTCCTTTAAATAAAATTAAATTAATCAATTATATGTTATTTATTTCCATATTAAACATTGTGAATAAAAATATAAGTGAGCTTACCATGTACAACAGGTATATGTTTTTTCTTTTCTGATCTCTTGATATTTGCCTGAGCCTGGCTTTCCGGCTGAGCATTACGTTTGACATCAAAAAGCCTATAGCCACACTTGCAGACATGTTGATTAATGTTCACGATAATATTACATGAGGGACATAATCGCTGTAAAGCGTTTCTCAGGACTGAAAAATAAAGATAATTTGGGTTCTGATAAACTGTGCAGTACAGTATAATTACATTATAATGTAGAACTACCTAAGCTCACCAGAAGTCACACACAACATGGGAAATCATTCATATTTGAATGATCAAATAAATGAGCAAATGATGACTGAATGATTTGAATGAGCAAATCATTCAACACAAAAGACCACATGGATAGTGAAATCTGGATCCAAAATTATAATTTATATAGATGTGACAGAGTAATAAGGTCAGGTGGAAGAGTAGGTCTGTATATTAAAGAGGAACTGGCATGAACAGTGCTCCTGAACTCAACTAATGAGGTGGTAGAGGTACTTGGAATCAGGGTTGAAAATATAAATCTAATTATTATTTTAATATACAAACTGCAAGATTTGTATCTTGCAGTTGAGAAATTAACTGAGCAAATCCACAAAATAGAGAATATCCTTGATAACTTAACAAACCCAGTACCAGATATTATCTTCTTTGCAGACTTCAATCTGCCCATTTTAAAATGGAGAATAGTAAAAATAACATTATAGCAGGAAATCAACCTGGAAATAACAAACTACAGTAGTCAGAGAACTACTGAGATTCTGTGACAAATTCTCGCCCAGTCAGCAGATTACAGAACCAACTAGGAACGAAAACACGCTGGACCTGATATTTACAAACAATGATGAGCTAATCAGCGACATTACTGTCTCAAACACTACGTACTCGGACAACATTGAAGTGAAAACTAACATTAATTATGATAGTAGGCCTAAGAGAAACGACAAGTGAGAAGGGTTATTCAATAAATCCAATTTTAATAATAATAATAAAAGGATAGACTGGGCAAAAATAAATGGGGAACTTACAAACGTTCAATGGGAATGTGTTCTAAGTAATAAACATCATACACAAAGTATAGAAAAACAGACTTCTGAAGCATATGAAGTCTGTCTGAAACATGTTCCTTTGAGGAAAGCCAGAAAGAGGTCCAACGTAGAAAGAGAACGTAGGCGACACTACAAAAAAAGACAAAAAACAACGGAAATAATTAAGCAGACAACTTTTCATACAAAGAAGGAATAATTTAAACAGGGAGATTGTAGAAATAAACAGAGACTGAAGCATTCATATCAGATTGAAGAGAGGCAACTAGACAAAAAAGCAATTCAAGAAATAAAGGAAAACCCAAAATATTTCTTCATTTATGCTAAATCATAAGAAAATATCACTGCCAATATTGGACCTATTTGTATTAGTGAAGGTTCATACATTGAGGATGACAAATTTCTAATTTGTCATAACACTAATTTTACAATTAGTGAAATCCTAAAAAAGCTGTATGAGGATATGTTTAGCACTCAGATACACAGCATGAAAGTAAAAAATCCGGACAACAATTCTTTATGCGTGATATCCAAACCCCTGTAAATATAACCAATATCAACACGAGCATGGAACATTTTGAAAGAGAATTTTACAATATGCCCATGCACTCAGCCCCGGGTCCAGACTCATGGAATTTAATATTTATAAAGAAATGCAAAGTGACATTAGCACAGGCACTCAGTATAGTGAGTAGGAAGAGATTGGACACGGGGGAAATACCAGATGCGCTTAAAGCAGCAGACATAGCCCCTCTACACAAGAGAGGGAGCAAGGCACTGGCAAAGAATTATAGACCAGTTGCACTAACGTCCCACATAATAAAAGTATTTGAGATATTGATCAGGAGTCAGGTCACTACTTTCATGGAAACAAATGATCTCCACAATCCAGGCGAACATGGATTTACAGCGGGAAGATCATGCCTCTCACAGCTACTTGACCATTACGACAAAATCACTGAGGCATTAGAAGAAAAAGGGAATGCAGATGTGGTATACAGTACACGGATTTCACAAACGCATTCGACAAAATTGGCCATGGAGTGATAGCACACAAATTGAGGTCAATGGAAATAACTGGTAAAATAGGACGCTGGATACTCAGTTTTCTGTCAAACATAACACAAAGAGTAACAGTCAACCATATAAAATCGAGTTCAAGAACAGTTAAAAGCTCTGTACCTCAAGATACAGTCCTTGCACCATTGCTTTCCCTTATTCTCATATCAGATATAGACTCATATACAAGGCACAGCGTTGGATCATCCTTGGTAGATGACACAAAAATCAGCTGAAAAATGACCTCTGCTGAAGATATTGAAAAACTACAAGTAGATAAAGTATTAATAAAGTTTACGACTGGGCAGCAGAAAATAACATGATGTTTAACAGCGACAAATTCCAGGTACTCAGATATGGTAAAAATGAGAACCTTAGACATAATACAGGGTACAAGACACAATCAAATTTGTCCATAGTAGGAAAGTAACATGTAAATGACTTGGGAATAATAATGTCTGACGAACTAAAGTTTAGGGAGCATAACCAAGCAAATATTGTGGCAGCCAGAAAAATGAGAGGATGGATTACGAGAACTTTCAAATCCAGGGATCCCATCACAATGGTTGTACTCTTCAAGTCACTTGTGTTGTCCCGTCTTGAGTACTGCTCAGTACTCACTTTCCCCTTCAGAGCAGGTGAAGATTACTGAAATAGAGGGAATACAGAGACCATATACAGCATGCATAGTCTCGATAAAGCACCTAAATTATTGGGATCGTCTCAAAGCTCTCCAAATGTACTCACTAGAAAGGAGACAAGAGAGATACCAAATAATATACACATGGAAAATACTGGAGGCCCAGGTCCCAAATCTACACAGTAAAATAACAACATACTGAAGTGAACAATATGGAAGAAATTGCAGAATATAACCAGTGAAGAGCAGGGGTGCCATAGACACAATCAGAGAGTACTAAATAAACATCAGAGGTCTGCAGTTTTTCAACATACTCCTAGCGAGCATAAGAAATATTGCCTGAACAACCGTGGACTTCTTCAAGAGAAAACTAGGTAGTTTTCTCAAAGGAGTGCCGGACCAACCGGGCTGTGGTGGGTATGTGCACCTGCGGGCCACTCCAAGCAACAGCCTGGTGGACCCAACTCTCACAAGTCAAGCCTGGCCTACTGCCAGTCTTGCTGAGTAAAAGAACTCCCAGAACCCCATCAAGCAGGTATTGATTGCACTTTAAATACTTAGTATAAGCAAAGATATTTAATGTCTGGTGAAGGATGGTGGGTAGGCAATCCAAGAGAGGCGGTGCATACTCTAGATGAAAGCAAACTAAGTAATACTTAATAAATATTCTAAACTGGAATTTTAGGTAATAATGTACAATCTTTGGATGACAAAACAACACATCAGAAAACGAAGATGCAATGATCTTTACGTCTGTCTGGGACAATTATCAAATTGTGTAATTAATATTTTTGTGAATCATTTGCTAATTATACTCTTAGCTAAATGGATACTATGTAGCATGAAAGACTGCTTCATACACTTTTCTGTCCTGAAAATTATGATAATTTGGGCTATCATAAAGTATGCAGTATGATTAAAATATAGTACCGTGATAAAAGAAACCTAATCCTAATTATAATGAAACTTACTTGGATTTTTTAATCCATTGTTGCAATGATCTCTCAGATATTCGACTGCATGAAAAACAATATCACCGGTTGAAATTGATGTTGGGCTGCTGTAAAATTTACCCAAAAGGTACAAAACTATTTAAAACCAGACATAAAATAGAATCAGTTTAGATTAATTATATAAAACTACAAGAACAAGGTAAGATGCATACGTGCACCACCATCCAAAAACTGCTGCAAATGAGAGTTGTGACATGCAAATCTCATAAGCACTTTTTGTTTACATATTAACTTCTTGGCATTTTTTCAGTAATTAAACTGAGATAAAAATAAAATTAATACATGTGAAAATACAAGCAAAATATAACTGAAATTTGAACAATGAAACTTTACAGATGATACAGAAGACACAAGAAAATTGGCACTGTAGGAGACATTGAAAAAACAGAAATAACATGATGTTTAACAATGATAAGATACAGGTGCTGAAGTATGGTAGAAACGAGGAAATTAAATGAAACAAGGAACACAGGACACAATCAGACCTACTCTAAGAAGGAAAAAACATGCAAGAGATCTGAGAATTACGACGTCTGACGACCTCACACTTTGTGAACATAACCGAGCAAATATAGTGGCGGCCAGAAAAATAATGGGATGGTTTATGAGAATGTTAAAATTCAAAGACCCCACCCACAGTAATGCTAATACTATTCAAATAACTGGTGCTGTCCCATCTTGAGTATTGCTCGGTACTGACTCCCCCTTTCTGAACAGGAGAAATCTCTGAATTAGAGGAAATAGAGAGACCATAAACAGCAAACATATAAATGATAAAAAATCTAAATAATTGAGACAGTCTCAAAGCTCTCAAAATGTACTCTCTGGACAGGAGACAAGAATGGTATCAAATAATACATATATGTAAGATACTAGAGGGCCAGGTCCCAAATTTGCACAGCATAATATAACAACATACTGGAGCTAAAGGTACAGAAGGAAATTAATAATAGGTGTCATAGGTACAATCAGAGAGCAGAGTCTTAACAGCAGGGGGTTCAAGGGCTGTTTGCTAGGCTAGGCAAGGGTAGACTAGGCTTGGCTAGTGTTGGATAGGTTATGCTAGGAAGAAGTAGGCTAGGCTGATTTACTCCACCAGTAATTTGCAGTCTGTCTAATTACAAGCTTCACATAGCTTCCTGGCAATATGTTAGTAATGAATAAATAAGATATATTTACTCATTATAATGTTGGTACTGAATGTACAACACGAAAAAACATAATTTTAATCTGAAAAAAGTATCTTTTTATAAAGAAATTAGACGAAAATAAAGAAATGGTGACACCAAATCAAGTCGACGATCCAAGCATCGGTTAGGTTAGGTTAGGTTAGGTTAGGTTAGGTTTGGTTTGGTTTGGTTAAGTTAGGTTAGATTTGGTTAGGTTAGATTTGGTTAGGTTAGATTTGGTTAGGTTAGATTTGGTTAGGTTTGATTAGGTTAGGTTAGGTTAGGTCAGCCTAACATATCATATTTATTCATTACTAACGTATTACCAGGAAGCTTTGTGAAGCTTGTGTAGCTTGTGGTAGCTTGTGGTAATTAGACAGACCCGTAATTGGGGGGAAAGAGGGGAGGGGGGAACCTCAATATAAGCCTAATTTGTAGCTTCCTGTTCTCCGACACAATGATTTATTTTACGTCAGGCTTTCAGCACAGCCGCATAAAAAACCCTGGTTATTTATTTATTTTTATACGAGAAGGTACACTGGGGGTTAAGAGAGAAAATAGGAATAATGATGATTTTACAATCTTGTCCGAAACGCTATGCGTACTAGTGGCTTTAGGTATTGTATGTACTACCTTTATCTATAAATCAAACAGAATGTTTGTACTGTAACTCTGCATCTATGTATATATTTTTCCTAAATAAATTATTATTATTATTATAAAGCCACTAGCACGCATAGCGTTTCGGGCAAAGATCCCGTACCCAGAAGCTGGGTATCTTTTGTTGCCCTGTGACTACTCTTATGACATTCCCTAACTCTTATGACATTCCCTAACAGTATTGTTAAACTAATAACAATGAGCAGTAGTTCAATATTACCGGAATAATCCAACTGATGTGGCCATGTTTTTGTTGTGAAGCCCGGTCGTTCAGTTCGTATACAGCATACGAAGGTTACGAAGGTTAATCTACCTAAAACCAGTCTTAAAAATGTCTTACCATTGCTAAGAAATCCTAAGATATAAATATTTACAATAATACACTGGTTGTTTTAGTTGATTTAGGGGCGATGACATGAGTAAACCGGTTATGTTGTGTTGATTTAGGGGCAACGAACTGTGGTTATTAGACTATGTTTTGTACATAAGCAAAAAACAAGGTGTAATTCTTTTAATTATAACAATAATAACGACAAAAAGTTAATAATTAATGTACTTGTTAAGCAAAATTCACAATATCTTAGTTTTCTTTCGGAAAAAAAATAAAAGACATCTGGAAAAAGATCTGCAGACTATGTCTTACATTTTATTCCGTTATTTACACTAAAAGAACAATTAAACGTACACTATCGCCCGTGCCTGGTGCACGAGCACCAGGCACGGGCACCGGGAGCATCCCAGACACTGCCTTAATCGACTGAGATTAAGGCAGTGTCATTTTCATTCCTTTAGAACAAGGAAATCTCATTCTTAAACTGTATAATATGAGCTGCGCAATAATTTTTTGCTGATCTTCAATAAAGAAATTCTGGAGGGCTTGTGCAAGGATTAGGATGAGTTAGCCTAGTTTTTATATCCGTTTCTGGTTACTCAAGGGTGACACTGGCGGGCAACACGAGAATAAATATTTGAATAAATTCCAATTTCGATCCGATCTACTTGGGGATAGTTTACAAATGTTTGCCATGAAATTTACGTTTTCTCTAATAGCCGAAGAGCTTATTTGAGAAAACAGTATGGCATTGAATCAGCGTGGTAAAACAATTGTATTATTGACACGACGAGTATAATCGACGTAGTTTTTATATATGTTGCCGGTCAAACACATCCTTATGTGACGTTTTATACTTATATTCTTCTAGAACATTCAATTGCGAACACATTGGTACAAAAATGAAATACGTACATCGAAAACTAATGTCAGAACAGTGACAAGAGTATACACTTTTAAATATGACCGCTCGATCGCCGATACACTAATTTCATTTGGGGAAATTTATTTTTTCATACGCCGTTTTGCGACAATTATTTATATCTGATATAAATGTTGCAAAAGAAGTTTAGGATTAAGTAACATATTACACATTAAAAAAATGAATACATTAATACCTAAACAGTTTGTAAATACAGTGATAAATTGTGCCAAAGATTACACAATATTATTTACTAAGAAGCGTATGACAACTCAAAACGGCATGTTTTCAACAGGATTTTTTATAGTTGTCAAAAAACTCTGATTTTAATTATCAAGTATTTGTCACAATGAATTTTATATAATTATGAGGCAGTGGAACGACCAAATTGTTCTGTATTATAAATGCATAATGCTAAATTTCTATATACATAACAGTAAAATAATGACCACCTACATTTACGGATAACTAGGAAATAGTAACTGGAAACTTTATTTGAACGAAAATTCAATACCAAATTTCTTAGATGTTTTTCTTAATATAAAGATCAACAGTAACGAATCTTATTCATTATGGACAAATTAGCAAAAAAAAAACATAATTTTCATTGAGGACCATGTATTAGAGCATACTTAGTCACTTATATATTAAAAGTATTGTGTTTTTTGAAACATTGGGGTTGTAAACAAACAGAACGGCCTACCCGAAAAGTCGTAACATAAGAAGTTGTACATGTTTGCTAATTTATTATTTGATAAATGATTATTACTAATTTACGACGACTATAAAGGTTTCCCATTAGTTAAATTACTGTAGTGTGACTAAATGCTACTACAAAACATATATAAATCCTGGGAAAGTCACACTGACCAGCGACATTAAAGCATAAAAGACTAAATAGTAACAGGAAACTGTCGGCGAACGAAAAATTCATTTCCAAATTTATTAGATGTTTTCCTAAATATAAAGATCGATAGGCTGGAATTTTCTGGATTAGGGCCTAATTAAGGCAAAAAATATGTATTTTTACTTGAAGAACATATATCAGAGCATAGTCAGTGAGTTATAGAATAATAAGAGTGTGGTATTTCATTGTATAACAAGAGATAGTCCATGGAAGCGAAAATAGACGTAGTTTAAGACAAAATAACGTCCAAAAACAGCCGTAGAGTCAAACGGCAACTGTTGACGTTCTTTTTAAGAGGACAGGTGGCCTCGTCACCATCCACATAGACTTGTTCGGCTGAAGGCATATTGTTAAGTTCCTCTTTAGTAAATACAGATACAAAATATTTATTAAAAATACTACTCATCTCTTCATCACTATCTGTTATTTGACTTGTCTCAGATTTTAATGGACCTATCCTTTCCCTAGTCTTAGTTCGATATAACTGAAAAAACCCTTTAGGATTTGACTTTGCTTGCTCTTCTATTCGAACTTCATAGTTTCTTTTTGCTTTCCTAATCTCTTTTTTAACATTTCTAACCAGTTGTATGAATTCCTGTTCTAAACTGACTTCCCCATTCCTAATCCTTTTGTACCAAGCTCTCTTTTTACCTATAAGGTTCTTTAAATTCTTTGTTATCCACTTTGGGTCAATAGTATTCGATCTATTCAATTTGTATGGTATACTACGTTCCTGTGCTTTGTTTAGAATATTCTTAAATAACATATATTAAATCCACATCGAAATCCCCTTTTACGTCACCTTTCGCTAGGTTCATGTCTCGCTCCAAGACCGGCCCACACCCAATACCCAAGACTTTCCAATCTATTTGACCCAAAAAAAATTTTTAGGCTATTAAAATCAGCTTTTCGAAAATCTGGCACTTTAACAGAATTTTCTCCTACAGGTCTATTCCATTCTATGCTAAATCTGATTACTTTGTGATCACTGTTCCCTAGCTCACTCCCTATTCCGATGTCATTAATTTGTGTTTCCCTGTTAGTTAACACTAAATCTAAAATATTATTTTCCCGCGTTGGTTCCTTCAACATTCAATATGGTATTAAAAGTATCAACTCAAGACCGAACACAAAACAATGGGAATAAATTGGATAAATTTAGATTTAGGAATGACTTGGGTAAATACTGGTTGTTGATTTTTGGTACCAATTACAGCGTAACGTGGTAGAGGTGGGGTCCCACGATTGTTTCAAGCACCGGTTGGACATGTTGTTACGGTGCCCTCTCCTATTTATTTCGTTTGCCTGCTTTAAGAGTCATATCAGCTCTCCCTACTGATTCTCTGAGGTTCAGGGAGTCTATTGATATATAAGAACAAAGGCAACTGCAGAAGGCCTATTGGCCCATACGAGGCAGCTCCTATTTATAACCACCCAATCCCACTCATATACTTGTCCAACCCGCGCTTGAAACAATCGAGGGACACCACCTCCACAATGTTACGTGGCAATTGGTTCCACAAATCAACAACCCTGTTACTGAACCAGTATTTACCCAAGTCTTTCCTAAATTTAAACTTATCCAATTTATACCCATTGTTTCGTGTTCTCTCTTGTGTTGATACTTTTAATTTTGGTTGTGGGAGATTCCCAGGTGAGGTATTTAGACAGAACGTTTTGTGCCAGAGATAGGGGGAACAGATTAAGGGTTTGCTATCCGGAAGCTGGAATTGGTGATACTGTTGGAAACATGAATGATATTATGATGGGAAATGGAAACAAACCCATTATTTGTATTAGTGCAGGGGGTAATGATGTTGGGCGAGTTAGGAGTGAGGAACTAATACAGAGATTCAGGACATTGAATTAGTTAGGAGCAAGGGAGGAATCCCGATCATATGTGGCATTCTTCCAAGAAAGGGAGTGGGAAATGAATGGATGTCGAGGGCAATTGGTGTCAATTGCCAGCTGGAAAGATATTGCAAATCAAATGCAATATCTTTCATAGACAACTGGGAACACTTCTTTGGAAGAAATGAAATGTATGCTCGTGATGGGGTGCATCTATCGAGGGCTGGGGTTGTTGCTGTTGCGAACTCGTTGGAGGAAGTGGTTAGAGGTGTTTGTTTGGGTTTAAACTGTTAGTAGATAGAGGTATGGGAATTGATTTGGAGGAAGGAGGTAATAAAAGTATGTGTTTGTGGGAGAAAGGAATTGGCTAAATGATCAGGGAAAGAGAAGGGCCTCAAAATAACAATTCACTTAGGGTATATTACACTAACAGTAGAAGTCTAAGAAATAAAATTAACGAATTAAATGCTCTTGTCTGCACAGAAATGCAGATTTTCTGTGCAAATGCACAGAAAAAATAGATATTATTGCACTTACCGAAACGTGGATGAATATAGAAAATAGAGAACTATTAGCTGAATATCAAATAAACGGATTTAAACTATTTCACACAGATAGATATATTAGACGAGGAGGTGGAGTAGCCATATATATTAGGGACAATTTGAAATGTTGTCTCAAAGAGGGAATCAAAACTGAGCCACACACAGAAACTATTTGGATAGAATTAAACGAAAAAGCTAATAATATTATAATAGGAGTTATATATAGGCCACCAAATTTAGACAGAATGGAAGCAAAGCATCTATGGGATGAAATATCTTGAGCATCTAGAGCATCTAGATTTTAACACTAACTTGTTAGTGTTAACTAACAAGGTTAGTTAACACTAACTTGTTAGTGTTAACTAACAAGGTTAGTTAACACTAACCTTGTTAGTTAACACTAACCTTGTTAGTTAACACTAACCTTGTTAGTTAACACTAACCTTGTTAGTTAACACTAACCTTGTTAGTTAACACTAACCTTGTTAGTTAACACTAACAAGGTTAGTAAACACTAACCTTGTTAGTGTTAACTGACACTAATATGTCACAAATTAATGACATCGAAAAAGGGAGTGAGCTAGGGAACAGTGATCACAAAGAAATCAGATTTAGCATAGAATGGAATAGACCTGTAGGAGAAAATTCTGTTAAAGTGCCAGATTTTCTTAAAGCTGATTTTAATAGCCTAAGAATTTTTTTGAGTCAAATTGATTAGAAAGTCTTTGGTATGGAGTGTGGGCCGGTCTTGGAGCGACACATGAACCCAGCAATAGGTGACTTAAATGGGGATTTCGATGTGGATTCAATATATAACTTATTTAAGAATATTCTAAACAAAGCACAGGAACGTAGTATACAATACAAATTGAATAGATCGAATACTAATGACCCAAAGTGGATAACAAAGAATTTGAAAAACCTTATAGGTAAAAAGAGAGCTTGGTATAAAAGGATTAAAAATGGGGAGGCCACTTTAGAACAGGAATTCGTACAACTGGTTAGAAATGTTAAAAAAGAGATAAAGAAAGCAAAAAGAAACTACGAAGTTCGCATAGCAGGGCAAGCAAAGACAAATCCTAAAGGTTTTTTTCAGTTATATCGAACTAAGACTAGGGAAAGGATAGGTCCATTAAAATTTGAGACAGGTCAAATAACGGACAATGACAAAGAGATGAGTAGTAGTATCCAATTTATACCCATTGTTTCCGGTTCTGTCTTGTGTTGATACTTTTAATACCCTATTAATATCCCCCTTTGTTATGTCCATTCACCCACTTTTAAACCTCTATTATGTCACCCCTAACTCTTCGCCTTTCCAGTGAATGTAACTTAAGCTTTGTTAATCTTTCTTCATATGAAAGATTTCTAATTTGGGGAATTAACTTAGTCATCCTACGCTGGACACGTTCAAGTGAATTTATATCCATTCTATTATATGGCGACCAAAACTGAACTGCATAATCTAAATGGGGCCTAACTAGTGCAAGATATAGCTTGAGAACAACACCAGGTGTCTTGTTACTAACGCTGCGATTAATAACTCCAAGTGTCCGATTTGCCTTATTACGAACATTTATGCATTGATCCTTTTTTTAAATTCTTACTAATCATAACTCCCAGATCCCTTTCGCAATCCGACTTCGCAATCTCAACACCATCTAGCTCGTATCTTGTAACTCTATTATTACCTAGCCTCAGAACTTTACATTTATCAGCATTAAACTGCATTTGCCAATCCTTTGACCATTTCAAAACCCTATGTAGATCAACCAAAATTCGCTTCGGTACCGCCTAACTTTCTGAGCAGCCTGAGAGGCCCGCGTTCCGCCGTTCCTCGCTGCAGGCGCACTACAGCACTCGTCCTCCAACACGGCAAATGAATTTGCCGTCCTTAGGGCGTCTTTAGGCGGCCTTGTCAAGGTCTTCTTAAGACCCCTGTCTTTCACTACTCTGGTCTTCTCCCTCGATTCCTCTCGAAGTCTCAGCCGTCGTACCTTCTCCCACAGGGAATCCATCTCTGCTCTCAGAGCTCCAACCAAACTCACCAAATCATTAACTAATCTTATTTTCTTATATGCAGAGAAATTGCTGTAACAATGCCCAGATTAAGTCTGTGACTCACCAAACTAACAGAACTCAGCTCTAAATACGGAACGCGAACGCTGCATCCACTGTCATGTGGTTGAAACAATCGTTTCAACTTCGGTTTAAAATAGGTAGACAGATCACGCTGTGCCTGTATATAGTTCTAGTTTAAAAAAAACTTTGTAACTTCAAAGAGATGGACAGAGAGACTGATTAAGCAGGATACATGTTCAGTGACATGCATTTTTAGTTAGTAATAAGTAATAGAGAAGTTAGTTTTTTTTAATCCGAAATATAAGAAAGATTTGTGTGTTTATTCAATGTAAAGACCGATACAAAATTCATGTTACATGTTGATTACCTTACTGTCACTACCGACACTCCCACCACCATCACCCACACTACCTCTATTGCTACTCCAACTACCGACACTCCCACCAAGTATGGTGGAGATGTATGTTTGTGCCGAGGCAGTTGTTACAGTAATTCAGGTTGATTTAGTATTAGAATTTCTAATGGAATTAGAAATCCAAAAGTTCATGCAGTGACTGAAGCTAGCAAATTGAGGTTAATCATGTTGGCAAAGTTTAGTATATGATTTACCCAATAGTAAAAGTTGATTTTGAAGGTTGTGGCTTAATACTAAATTTAGGAGGATTGAGTTTAATAGTTACATGTTACATGATTAATCCCACAGGAATGTACACTGATCTCACAGGAACCTCCATCCTGGCAAAAATATGCTCACTATAGGTATCTCTAGTATAATAACTTTTCAGCAACAGAATGATAAGGATGTCTAATGATTGATTCTCGAAGATATTTTAATGACAAATCGACAAAAATTTTGTGATAAAAAAGGTGAGAATAGGCTGCTAATAATTCGTCGCTCTCATAAATTTTATTGATTAAAAGAAAATTACAAAACTTGAAATTTAACTGACAAAAAATCTTTGCATATTCAGTATACTTCATTACCATGGTTGTAAATCATGGTAATGACGCGGCAAAAGTAGGTAGCAGCGTTCAAAAACGTCTTGAAGGTTTTCAGACATTATTGAGTTTTCCATCAATTAAATTATTCCATAACTTTTCTTCCATGCACGAATGTCTGCCTGTAGTTCGGGAAGGCGACTATAAGAGCCATCATCCAACGGGCGCCTTGTGAAGGGGTCCGAGGGGACCTCTCGGACCAGCAGCAGACGAAGCAACGACGACTCGTCTATCACCATCTTGGACGAGTGCAGCAGTACCGGCGCCTCCATCAACGTCTGCGTAACGCTGTCTCTGAACTCTTCCGGGACCTAATCTGATGATTTCTCACTTCTTGGACATCTAGGTACTAAGGAATGATGAAAGAAAATACCGGAATATTCTGCCTTTTTGACAAGGTAAGACAGATACTCTGAGTGGTCAAGTCGCAGAACCTGATAAATTGATCTACAAGGTGATATGGCTTCGTCTCCTGATATCATTTTGTAAAATCCATTTAGGAAGAACATAAGCCTCGTGAATCTGCTTCCATACTTATCTGGTAACGTCGAGCCAATTGTAAGAATAGAAGACGTAATTGTAAGTAAAGTATCAGCAGCGACTTTAGCCAGACCATGAGCTCCATATGCCTCCCTGGTGGTCCATAACTCCGTCAGAACAATATCATAAATCTTTAAAGCGTTCTCGGACATATCTAAACGATAATGTTCGTGTATATCAAGGGAATGCAATGCCATCTGATTTAAGACCTGCAGTATATTGTAGAGAAATTTTAATTCTGGTCCTATATTAATTCTCCTTAACTGGTCTACGGCTGCAACAGCAATAGCAGCAAGGTGGCCATTTAAATCAAGGCTCCATAAAAAATCTTTGAGATATCTAAATGAATTTATATATTTTAAATCTGGCATAATATGATAGAGATCCATATATTTTCTATTGGCTACCAGCCCGGCAACTGCTTGAGAGGTGTGTTCATTCAGGTGTGAACACCATTCTAGCCACTTTTGTTCTTTTATTTGTCTGGTCTCTCGATGTACATGATCCTTGACCTCACAAAGTAAGATCCTGTTGCGGTCACTTGGCTGCTTTTTGTATAGCTTTCTTGTTCTATTGAGTCTATGGTTGAGTTCTTTGACACGTTCGCAATAGTACCAATGATCTTTATGGTGTCCGGTGGACTGTTTTTTCAGTGGGATTGAGTGGTTGGCTGCACTTTGAATCGCTTTGACAAATTCTTGTTCTGCCTGATTAATGTCTTCGGGAAGATCATAGTTTCTTTGCCACTCTGAAATGAGGTTTTGAAATCGGTCCCAGTTTGCTAAAGCAAAGTTCCAGGCTTCAGATGGAGGCGGAGGTGGGGTGGGTAGGTCTAACTGAAGATCAATTTGGACCCCATAGTGGTCGCTTGTGAGTGTGGGCTCAACTGACCATGTTGCTGCATCTCTTAGGGAGGTTGAAACGAAGGTTAGGTCTAATGTGCCTTCTTGGATGTGGGTAGGTTCATTCTTGTTTAGGATTTGTATTTCTGGAAGCTGGTCCAGTAGATGTGTAATGTGTATGCCGGCTTCATTTGTTTTGTTCGAGCCCAGTGCCAATCGATGATGGGCATTAAAATCTCCACAAATGATTGTGTTTGTTGTTGTCGCGTGTCCAAATAACACAGAGAGATCCATTTCGGCTTGTGGAGACCTGTACACATTGAACACTTCAAGTTTGTCGTGTCTTAGCTCAATGGTGACTCCCATTACCTCTGTCCCTGCTCCACAATTGGGTGGGCTGGTTATGGATTTGGAGATCAGGTCACATTTTACATAGATTGCACATCCCCTGGATTGCTCATTGATCCATGGAAGGAAGAAGCCTCGATAGCCTGAGATTTTAGGTTCTAATCCGGCTCGAAGCAAGCTCTCCTGTAGTATCAGGATGTCTATGCCTTTGGTTGCTGCTATGCATTGCAAGTGTTGCAATTTAGTGCGCAGTCCTTGCGCATTCCATTGCAGGATCTTTAGAATTCTAGGTTCTTGGAATGTGCTGATAATTCCGTGGTATCCATGGAGTCTGATGAACACGCCATGGAAGTTGCAATTGGGGTATAGGTTCTTAGTGGTCCTGAAATTGCCTCATCAATGTCGCTTTCCGACGACCTGGACTCTATCTGCTTTTTATGGGGGTGCCTCTTGCCCTGCTGTCTTGACGGTGTGGATATTACATCTTCGAATTTTTTGAGCTTGTGCTCAATTTTCTTCCGAGTCTCTGTGGTTTGCTTGATTCCATGTGAAGACAGCAGACTTTCGATTAACTCAGTGACCAAAGTTTTGAGCATTAGCCAGAGAGCGTTCAGTTCAGTGGGAGCACTATTTAATGTTGTGCAGGTTGAGGGCCTAGTGGCTTTTAGACCCTTCTCGGTGGTAACTTTGGCACTGGAATTGCTACTCCTATTGGCCCCAGTGTGCTTGCTGGATGAAATGGGAGGCCGACTGCTTTGAACATGAGTCTTGTGTCCTCCATCTTTCTTTTTGTCCTGTACTGTCTTCTCACCCTTCACCATGGCCGATGGTGAAGGGCCGTGTGCCCCCTCTTCCTGAATGGGTAGACCCCACGCGGTTTTAGTGGGCATGGGAGCTGGTATCAGTTTTGGTGGGGGCTTCGGCTCCGCTGTAGGCGTGGTGGGGTTCGTTTGAAGCCTTTTGAGCCTTTCAGGGCATTTCAAGTTCCAGACATGATGTGCCTTGGAACAATTTGGGCATTTTGCCTGAACAGGGTGGTTTGCCTTGAATTTATCGATACATGTTTTTGTATCATGGGGCTGGCTGCAGACTCCGCACCTCACTGGGCGTTGGCAGCCATCTTTGTGATGCCCAAATCTCTGACATCTAAAGCATCTTAGTGGTTCTGGGGTGTAAGGCCTGTGTTGGAACACCCCCCCAGATTCCAAGGTCAAGTTTTTCCGGGATCCGTCCTCTTACTGTGAGAAGGACTTGTCGAGTTTCTTGTTTTGTTCGTACTTGGCATCTCTCTGCTGACACCACATAGTTCAGCTTTTCGAGATGGCCAAGGGCCATATGCAAGGGATAGTGGAGGACAATGACTTTACTTATTTTATCCTCTGGTTTCAGTTCCTCACATTTTGCGTAATTTTTTAGAATCGTAGCGGCCGACTCGTCTTTTGGCCTCAGAATGTATTCTCCTTTGAGATTAGGTTTTGCCCTGACCTGGAGCTGGGGGTACTCTTTTTCCAGGTCCACTACAGTAGCGTAGGAAGACTTACCTTCCGTGTGCTGCACTTTGAAGACCGGAAACGTAGATCTAGTCTGAGGCGCTGGGAGAGCTGGAGAGATTAATGGGCGATGGGTCGTCATGGAGTGGCTTGTCCTGTTAGCCTTATTCACGTGATGCCACTCGCCGTCACTTTCGGAACTGGTATCCATTATCAATGGTCTTTTCCTACTCTGAGCAGCATTGCTGGATCGATTATAAGTCAATTGGAATTCCATGATGAAATTTCAAATGATCACTTGTGGAGTGGTCTGGTGAGTGAAGGACGTGACGTCTGGTGTACAACTACACAACTGTTGAAGGTTGTTTATTTTTCCAAAAAAAAAAGTTTGAGTTTTACTATTTGTTTAAGAACATCCTAAGTTGAGATGGTGACCATCCTTTGAGATGGTGTTGAGATTGCGAAGTCGAAGAGATGGTGTTGAGATTGCGAAGTCGAATTGCGAAAGGGATCTGGGAGTTATGATTAGTAAGAATTTAAAACAAAAGGATCAATGCATAAATGTTCGTAATAAGGCAAATCGGACACTTGGATTTATTAATCGCAGCGTTAGTAACAAGACACCTGGTGTTGTTCTCACGCTATATCTTGCTCTAGTTAGGCCCCATTCAGATTATGCAGTTCAGATTTGGTCGCCATATTATAGAATGGATATAAATTCACTTGAACGTGTCCAGCATAGGATGACTAAGTTAATTCCCCAAATTAGAAATCTTTCATATGAAGAAAGATTAACAAAGCTTAAGTTGCATTCACTGGAAAAGCGAAGAGTTAGGGGTGACATGATAGAGGTTTACAAGTGGGTGAATGGACATAACAAAGGGGGTATTAAAAGTATCAACACAAGACAGAACACGAAACAATGGGTATAAATTGGATAAGTATAGATTTAGGAAAGATTTGGGTAAATACTGGTTCAGTAACAGGGTTGTTGATTTGTGGAACCAATTGCCGCGTAACATTGTGGAGGTGGGGTCCCTCGATTGTTTCAAGCATGGGTTGGACATGCATATGAGTGGGATTGGGTGGTTATAAATAGGAGCTGCCTCGTATGGGCCAACAGGCCTTCTGCATTTGCCTCTGTTCTTATGTTATCCTCCCTGGTAACTGCTAAACTCGTCAATCTGTCCTCGTCACCACCCACATAGACTTGTTCGGCTGAAGGCATATTGTTAAGTTCCTCTTTAGTAAATACAGATACATAATATTTATTAAAAATACTACTCATCTCTTCATCACTATCTGTTATTTGACTTGTCTCAGATTTTAATGGACCTATCCTTTCCCTAGTCTTAGTTCGATATAACTGAAAAAACCCTTTAGGATTTGACTTTGCTTGCTCTTCTATTCGAACTTCATAGTTTCTTTTTGCTTTCCTAATCTCTTTTTTAACATTTCTAACCAGTTGTATGAATTCCTGTTCTAAACTGACTTCCCCATTCCTAATCCTTTTGTACCAAGCTCTCTTTTTACCTATAAGGTTCTTTAAATTCTTTGTTATCCACCTTGGGTCAATAGTATTCGGTCTATTCAATTTGTATGGTATACTACGTTCCTGTGCTTTGTTTAGAATATTCTTAAATAACATATATTAAATCCACATCGAAATCCCCTTTTACGTCACCTTTCGCTAGGTTCATGTCTCGCTCCAAGACCGGCCCACACCCAATACCCAAGACTTTCCAATCTATTTGACCCAAAAAAAATTTTTAGGCTATTAAAATCAGCTTTTCGAAAATCTGGCACTTTAACAGAATTTTCTCCTACAGGTCTATTCCATTCTATGCTAAATCTGATTACTTTGTGATCACTGTTCCCTAGCTCACTCCCTATTCCGATGTCATTAATTTGTGTTTCCCTGTTAGTTAACACTAAATCTAAAATATTATTTTCCCGCGTTGGTTCCTTCAACATTCAATATGGTATTAAAAGTATCAACTCAAGACCGAACACAAAACAATGGGAATAAATTGGATAAATTTAGATTTAGGAATGACTTGGGTAAATACTGGTTGTTGATTTGTGGAACCAATTACAGCGTAATGTGGTGGAGGTGGGGTCCCACGATTGTTTCAAGCACCGGTTGGACATGTTGTTACGGTGCCCTCTCCTATTTATTTCGTTTGCCTGCTTTAAGAGTCATATCAGCTCTCCCAACTGATTCTCTGAGGTTCTGGGAGTCTATTGATATATAAGAACAAAGGCAACTGCAGAAGGCCTATTGGCCCATACGAGGCAGCTCCTATTTATAACCACCCAATCCCACTCATATACTTGTCCAACCCGCGCTTGAAACAATTGAGGGACACCACCTCCACAATGTTACGTGGCAATTGGTTCCACAAATCAACAACCCTGTTACTGAACCAGTATTTACCCAAGTCTTTCCTAAATTTAAACTTATCAAATTTATACCCATTGTTTCGTGTTCTCTCTTGTGTTGATACTTTTAATTTTGGTTGTGGGAGATTCCAAGGTGAGGTATTTAGACAGAACGTTTTGTGCCAGAGATAGGGGGAACAGATTAAGGGTTTGCTATCCGGGAGCTGGAATTGGTGATACTGTTGGAAACATGAATGATATTATGATGGGAAATGGAAACAAACATTCATTTGCAAATTTGCCGATGATACGAAAATCGGTAGGGAAATTAATTCGGAGGAGGACTCACTATCACTTCAAGTTGATCTAGATAGGGTTTTGAAATGGTCAAAGGATTGGCAGATGCAGTTTAATGCTGATAAATGTAAAGTTCTGAGGTTAGGTAATGATGATAGAGTTACAAGATACGAGCTAGATGGTGTTGTGATTGCGAAGTCGGATTGCGAAAGGGATCTGGGAGTTATGATTAGTAAGAATTTAAAACAAAAGGATCAATGCATAAATGTTCGTAATAAGGCAAATCGGACACTTGGATTTATTAATCGCAGCGTTAGTAACAAGACACCTGGTGTGGTTCTCAAGCTATATCTTGCTCTAGTTAGGCCCCATTTAGATTATGCAGTTCAGTTTTGGTCGCCATATTATAGAATGGATATAAATTCACTTGAACGTGTCCAGCGTAGGATGACTAAGTTAATTCCCCAAATTAGAAATCTTTCATATGAAGAAAGATTAACAAAGCTTAAGTTGCATTCACTGGAAAGGCGAAGAGTTAGGGGTGACATGATAGAGGTTTACAAGTGGATGAATGGACATAACCGGGGGGATATTAATAGGGTATTAAAAGTATCAACACAGGACAGAACACGAAACAATGGATATAAATTGGATAAGTTTAGATTTAGGAAAGACTTGGGTAAATACTGGTTCAGTAACAGGGTTGTTGATTTGTGGAACCAATTGCCGCGTAACATTGTGGAGGTGGGGTCCCTCGATTGTTTCAAGCACGGGTTGGACAAGTATATGAGTGGGATTGGGTGGTTATAGAATAGGAGCTGCCTCGTATGGGCCAATAGGCCTTCTGCAGTTACCTTTGTTCTTATGTTCTTAAACCCATTATTTGTATTAGTGCAGGGGTTAATAATGTTGGGCGAGTTAGGAGTGAGGAACTAATTCAGAGATTCAGGACATTGAATTAGTTAGGAGCAAGGGAGGAATCCCGATCATATATGGCATTCTTCCAAGAAAGGGAGTTGGAAATGAATGGATGTCGAGGGCAATTGGTGTCAATTGCCAGCTGGAAAGATATTGCAAATCAAATGCAATATCTTTCATAGACAACTGGGAACACTTCTTTGGAAGAAATGAAATGTATGCTCGTGATGGGGTGCATCTATCGAGGGCTGGGGTTGTTGCTGTTGCGAACCCGTTGGAAGAAGTGGTTAGAGGTGTTTGTTTGGGTTTAAACTGTTAGTAGATAGAGGTATGGGAATTGATTTGGAGGAAGGAGGTAATAAAAGTATGTGTTTGTGGGAGAAAGGAATTGGCAAAATGATCAGGGAAAGAGAAGGGCCTCAAAATAACAATTCACTTAGGGTATATTACACTAACAGTAGAAGTCTAAGAAATAAAATTAACGAATTAAATGCTCTTGTCTGCACAGAAATGCAAATTTTCTGTGCAAATGCACAGAAAAAATATATATTATTGCACTTACCGAAACGTGGATGAATATAGAAAATAGAGAACTATTAGCTGAATATCAAATAAACGGATTTAAACTATTTCACACAGATAGATATATTAGACGAGGAGGTGGAGTAGCCATATATATTAGGGACAATTTGAAATGTAGTCTCAAAGAGGGAATCAAAACTGAGCCACACACAGAAACTATTTGGATAGAATTAAACGAAAAAACTAATAATATTATAATAGGAGTTATATATAGGCCACCAAATCTAGACAGAATGGAAGCAAAGCATCTATGGGATAAAATATCTAGAGCATCTAGATCTAGCAGTATTTATGTCATGGGTGACTTTAATTTTAGTGGAATAAACTGGTTGAACAAAACAGGGAATAGTGAAGCAGAAGATTTTCTAGAATTAATTGACGATTGCTTTCTTATGCAACACATTAAGGAACCAACACGGGAAAATAATATTTTCCTTGTTAGTGTTAACTAGCAAGTTAACACTAACTTGTTAGTGTTAACTAACAAGGTTAGTTAACACTAACCTTGTTAGTGTTAACTAACAAGGAAACACAAATTAATGACATCGAAATAGGGAGTGAGCTAGGGAACAGTGATCACAAAGAAATCAGATTTAGCATAGAATGGAATAGACCTGTAGGAGAAAATTCTATTAAAGTGCCAGATTTTCGTAAAGCTGATTTTAATAGCCTAAGAAATTTTTTTAGTCAAATTGATTAGAAAGTCTTTGGTATGGAGTGTGGGCCGGTCTTGGAGCGACACATAAACCCAGCGATAGGTGACTTAAATGGGGATTTCGATGTGGATTCAATATATAACTTATTTAAGAATATTCTAAACAAAGCACAGGAACGTAGTATACCATACAAATTGAATAGATCGAATACTAATGACCCAAACTGGATAACAAAGAATTTGAAGAACCTTATAGGTAAAAAGAGAGCTTGGTATAAAAGGATTAAAAATGGGGAGGCCACTTTTGAACAGGAATTCGTACAACTGGTTAGAAATGTTAAAAAAGAGATAAGGAAAGCAAAAAGAGACTACGAAGTTCGCATAGCAGGGCAAGCAAAGACAAATCCAAAAGGTTTTTTTCAGTTATATCGAACTAAGACTAGGGAAAGGATAGGTACATTAAAATCTGAGACAGGTCAAATAACGGACAATGACAAAGAGATGAGTAGTAGTATCCAATTTATACCCATTGTTTCGTGTTCTGTCTTGTGTTGATACTTTTAATACCCTATTAATATCCCCCTTTGTTATGTCCATTCACCCACTTTTAAACCTCTATTATGTCACCCCTAACTCTTCGCCTTTCCAGTGAATGCAACTTAAGCTTTGTTAATCTTTCTTCATATGAAAGATTTCTAATTTGGGGAATTAACTTAGTCATCCTACGCTGGACACGTTCAAGTGAATTTATATCCATTCTATTATATGGCGACCAAAACTGAACTGCATAATCTAAATTGGGCCTAACTAGTGCAAGATATAGCTTGAGAACCACACCAGGTGTCTTGTTACTAACGCTGTGATTAATAAATCCAAGTGTCCGATTTGCCTTATTACGAACATTTATACATTGATCCTTTTTTTTTAAATTCTTACTAATCATAACTCCCAGATCCCTTTCGCAATCCGACTTCGCAATCTCAACACCATCTAGCTCGTATCTTGTAACTCTATCATCATTACCTAGCGTCAGATCTTTACATTTATCAGCATTAAACTGCATCTGCCAATCCTTTGACCATTTCAAAACCCTATCTAGATCAACCAAAATTTGCTTCGGTACCGCCCTAATTTTCTGAGCAGCCTGAGAGGCCCGCGTTCCGCCATTCCTCGCTGCAGGCGCACTACAGCACTCATCCTCCAATACGGCAAATGAATTTGCCGTCCTTAGGGCGTCTTTAGGCGGCCTTGTCAAGTTCTTCTTAAGACCCCTGTCTTTAACTACTCTGGTCTTCTCCTTCGTTTCCTCTCGAAGTCTCAGCGGTCGTACCTTCTCCCGCAGGGAATCCATCTCTGCTCTCAGAGCTCCAACCAAACTCACCAAATCATTAACTAATCTTATTTTCTTATATGCAGAGAAATTGCTGTAACAATGCCCAGATTAAGTCTGTGACTCACCAAACTAACAGAACTCAGCTCTAAATACGGAACGCGAACGCTGCATCCACTGTCATGTGGTTGAAACAATCGTTTCAACTTCGGTTTAAAAAAGGTAGACAGATCACGCTGTGCCTGTATATAGTTCTAGTTTAAAAGAAACTTTGTAACTTCAAAGAGATGGACAGAGAGACTGATTAAGCAGGATACATGTTCAGTGACATGCATTTTTAGTTAGTAATAAGTAATAGAGAAGTTAGTTTTTTTTAATCTGAAATATAAGGATTTGTGTGTTTATTCAATGTAAAGACAGATATACAAAATTCATGTTACATGTTGATTACCTTACTGTCACTACCGACACTCCCACCACCATCACCCACACTACCTCTATTGCTACTCCAACTACCGACACTCCCACCAAGTATGGTGGAGATGTATGTTTGTGCCGAGGCAGTTGTTACAGTAATTCTGGTTGATTTAGTATTAGAATTTCTAATGGAATTAGAAATCCAAAAGTTCATGCAGTGACGGAAGCTAGCAAATTGAGGTTAATCATGTTGGCAAAGTTTAGTATATGATTTACCCAATAGTAAAAGTTGATTTTGAAGGTTGTGGTTTAATACTAAATTTAGGAGGATTGAGTTTAATAGTTACATGTTATAGTTATCATGTTACATGATTAATCCCTCAGGAATGTACACTGATCTCACAGGAACCTCCATCCTGGCAAAAATATGCTCACTATAGGTATCTCTAGTATAATAACTTTTCAGCAACACAATGATAAGGATGTCTAATGATTGATTCTCGAAGATATTTTAATGACAAATCGACATAAATTTTATGATAAAAAAGGTGAGAATAGGCTGCTAATAATTCGTCGCTCTCATAAATTTGATTGATTAAAAGAAAATTACAAAACTTGAAATTTA
The DNA here is from genome assembly GCF_040958095.1 of Procambarus clarkii. NCBI lineage: Eukaryota > Metazoa > Arthropoda > Malacostraca > Decapoda > Cambaridae > Procambarus > Procambarus clarkii. The sequence goes on along the minus strand of NC_091208.1, from coordinate 12,490,380 downwards.
ACTGACAAAAAATCTTTGCATATTCAGTATACTTCATTACCATGGTTGTAAATCATGGTAATGACGCGGCAAAAGTAGGTAGCAGCGTTCAAAAACGTCTTGAAGGTTTTCAGACATTATTGAGTTTTCCATCAATTAAATTATTCCATAACTTTTCTTCCATGCACGAATGTCTGCCTGTAGTTCGGGAAGGCGACTATAAGAGCCATCATCCAACGGGCGCCTTGTGAAGGGGTCCGAGGGGACCTCTCGGACCAGCAGCAGACGAAGCAACGTCGACTCGTCTATCCCCATCTTGGACGAGTGCAGCAGTACCGGCGCCTCCATCAACGTCTGCGTAACGCTGTCTCTGAACTCTTCCGGGACCTCATCTGATGATTTCTCACTTCTTAGACATCTAGGTACTAAGGAATGATGAAAGAAAATACCGGAATATTCTGCCTTTTTGACAAGGTAAGACAGATACTCTGAGTGGTCAAGTCGCAGAACCTGATAAATTGATCTACAAGGTGATATGGCTTCGTCTCCTGATATCATTTTGTAAAATCCATTTAGGAAGAACATAAGCCTCGTGAATCTGCTTCCATACTTATCTGGTAACGTCGAGCCAATTGTAAGAATAGAAGACGTAATTGTAAGTAAAGTATCAGCAGCGACTTTAGCCAGACCATGAGCTCCATATGCCTCCCTGGTGGTCCATAACTCCGTCAGAACAATATCATAAATCTTTAAAGCGTTCTCGGACATATTTAAACGATAATGTTCGTGTATATCAAGGGAATGCAATGCCATCTGATTTAAGACCTGCAGTATATTGTAGAGAAATTTTAATTCTGGTCCTATATTAATTCTCCTTAACTGGTCTACGGCTGCAACAGCAATAGCAGCAAGGTGGCCATTTAAATCAAGGCTCCATAAAAAATCTTTGAGATATCTAAATGAATTTATATATTTTAAATCTGGCATAATATGATAGAGATCCATATATTTTCTATTGGCTACCAGCCCGGCAACTGCTTGAGAGGTGTGTTCATTCAGGTGTGAACACCATTCTAGCCGCTTTTGTTCTTTTATTTGTCTGGTCTCTCGATGTACATGTTCCTTGACCTCACAAAGTAAGATCCTGTTGCGGTCACTTGGCTGCTTTTTGTATAGCTTTCTTGATCTATTGAGTCTATGGTTGAGTTCTTTGACACGTTCGCAATAGTACCAATGATCTTTATGGTGTCCGGTGGACTGTTTTTTCAGTGGGATTGAGTGGTTGGCTGCACTTTGAATCGCTTTGACAAATTCTTGTTCTGCCTGATTAATGTCTTCGGGATGATCATAGTTTCTTTGCCACTCTGAAATGAGGTTTTGAAATCGGTCCCAGTTTGCTAAAGCAAAGTTCCAGGCTTCAGATGGAGGCGGAGGTGGGGTGGGTAGGTCTAACTGAAGATCAATTTGGACCCCATAGTGGTCGCTTGTGAGTGTGGGCTCAACTGACCATGTTGCTGCATCTCTTAGGGAGGCTGAAACGAAGGTTAGGTCTAAGGTGCCTCCTTGGATGTGGGTAGGTTCATTCTTGTTTTGGATTTGTATTTCTGGAAGCTGGTCCAGTAGATGTGTAATGTGTATGCCGGCTTCATTTGTTTTGTTCGAGCCCAGTGCCAATCGATGATGGGCATTAAAATCTCCACAAATGATTGTGTTTGTTGTTGTCGCGTGTCCAAATAACACAGAGAGATCCATTTCGGCTTGTGGAGACCTGTACACATTGAACACTTCAAGTTTGTCGTGTCTTAGCTCAATGGTGACTCCCATTACCTCTGTCCCTGCTCCACAATTGGGTGGGCTGGTTATGGATTTGGAGATCAGGTCACATTTTACATAGATTGCACATCCCCTGGATTGCTCATTGATCCATGGAAGGAAGAAGCCTCGATAGCCTGAGATTTTAGGTTCTAATCCGGCTCGAAGCAAGCTCTCCTGTAGTATCAGGATGTCTATGCCTTTGGTTGCTGCTATGCATTGCAAGTGTTGCAATTTAGTGCGCAGTCCTTGCGCATTCCATTGCAGGATCTTTAGAATTCTAGGTTCTTGGAATGTGCTGATAATTCCGTGGTATCCATGGAGTCTGATGAACACGCCATGGAAGTTGCAATTGGGGTATAGGTTCTTAGTGGTCCTGAAATTGCCTCATCAATGTCGCTTTCCGACGACCTGGACTCTATCTGCTTTTTATGGGGGTGCCTCTTGCCCTGCTGTCTTGACGGTGTGGATATTACATCTTCGAATTTTTTGAGCTTGTGCTCAATTTTCTTCCGAGTCTCTGTGGTTTGCTTGATTCCATGTGAAGACAGCAGACTTTCGATTAACTCAGTGACCAAAGTTTTGAGCATTGGCCAGAGAGCGTTCAGTTCAGTGGGAGCACTATTTAATGTTGTGCAGGTTGAGGGCCTAGTGGCTTTTAGACCCTTCTCGGTGGTAACTTTGGCACTGGAATTGCTACTCCTATTGGCCCCAGTGTGCTTGCTGGATGAAATGGGAGGCCGACTGCTTTGAACATGAGTCTTGTGTCGTCCATCTTTCTTTTTGTCCTGTACTGTCTTCTCACCCTTCACCATGGCCGATGGTGAAGGGCCGTGTGCCCCCTCTTCCTGAATGGGTAGACCCCACGCGGTTTTAGTGGGCATGGGAGCTGGTATCAGTTTTGGTGGGGGCTTCGGCTCCGCTGTAGGCGTGGTGGGGTTCGTTTGAAGCCTTTTGAGCCTTTCATGGCATTTCAAGTTCCAGGAATGATGTCCCTTGGAACAATTTGGGCATTTTGCCTGAACAGGGTGGTTTGCCTTGAATTTATCAATACATGTTTTTGTATCATGGGGCTGGCTGCAGACTCCGCACCTCACTGGGCGTTGGCAGCCATCTTTGTGATGCCCAAATCTCTGACATCTAAAGCATCTAAGGGGTTCTGGGGTGTAAGGCCTGTGTTGGAACACCCCCCAGATTCCAAGGTCAAGCTTTTCCGGGATCCGTCCTCTTACTGTGAGAAGGACTTGTCGAGTTTCTTGTTTTGTTCGTACTGGGCATCTCTCTGCTGAAACCACATAGTTCAGCTTTTCGAGATGGCCAAGGGCCATATGCAAGGGATAGTGGAGGACAATGACTTTACTTATTTTATCCTCTGGTTTCAGTTCCTCACATTTTGCGTAATTTTTTAGAATCGTAGCGGCCGACTCGTCTTTTGGCCTCAGAATGTATTCTCCTTTGAGATTAGGTTTAGCCCTGACCTGGAGCTGGGGGTACTCTTTTTCCAGGTCCACTACAGTAGCGTAGGAAGACTTACCTTCCGTGTGCTGCACTTTGAAGACCGGAAACGTAGATGTAGTCTGAGGCGCTGGGAGAGCTGGAAAAGCTGGAGAGATTAATGGGCGATGGGTCGTCATGGAGTGTCTTGTCCTGTTAGCCTTATTCACGTGATGCCACTCGCCGTCACTTTCGGTACTGGTATCCATTATCGATGGTCTTTTCCTACTCTGAGCAGCATTGCTGGATCGATTATAAGTCAATTGGAATTCCATGATGAAATTTCAAATGATCACTTGTGGAGTGGTCTGGTGAGTGAAGGACGTGACGTCTGGTGTACAACTACACAACTGTTGAAGGTTGTTTATTTTTCCAAAAAAAAAAGTTTGAGTTTTACTATTTGTTTAAGAACATCCTAAGTTGAGACGGTGACCATCCTTTGAGATGGTGTTGAGATTGCGAAGTCGAAGAGATGGTGTTGAGATTGCGAAGTCGAATTGTGAAAGGGATCTGGGAGTTATGATTAGTAAGAATTTAAAACAAAAGGATCAATGCATAAATGTTCGTAATAAGGCAAATCGGACACTTGGATTTATTAATCGCAGCGTTAGTAACAAGACACCTGGTGTGGTTCTCACGCTATATCTTGCTCTAGTTAGGCCCCATTTAGATTATGCAGTTCAGATTTGGTCGCCATATTATAGAATGGATATAAATTAACTTGAACGTGTCCAGCATAGGATGACTAAGTTAATTCCCCAAATTAGAAATCTTTCATATGAAGAAAGATTAACAAAGCTTAAGTTGCATTCACTGGAAAGGCGAAGAGTTAGGGGTGATATGATAGAGGTTTACAAGTGGGTGAATGGACATAACAAAGGGGATATTAATGGGGTATTTAAAGTATCAACACAAGACAGAACACGAAACAATGGGTATAAATTGGATAAGTATAGATTTAGGAAAGACTTGGGTAAATACTGGTTCAGTAACAGGGTTGTTGATTTGTGGAACCAATTGCCGCGTAACATTGTGGAGGTGGGGTCCCTCGATTGTTTCAAGCATGGGTTGGACATGCATATGAGTGGGATTGGGTGGTTATAAATAGGAGCTGCCTCGTATGGGCCAACAGGCCTTTTGCAGTTGCCTCTGTTCTTATGTTATCCTCCCTGGTAACTGCTAAACTCGTCAATCTGTCCTCGTCACCACCCACATAGACTTGTTCGGCTGAAGGCATATTGTTAACTTCCTCTTTAGTAAATACAGATACAAAATATTTATTAAAAATACTACTCATCTCTTCATCACTATCTGTTATTTGACTTGTCTCAGATTTTAATGGATCTATCCTTTCCCTAGTCTTAGTTCGATATAACTGAAAAAACCCTTTAGGATTTGACTTTGCTTGCTCTTCTATTCGAACTTCATAGTTTCTTTTTGCTTTCCTAATCTCTTTTTTAACATTTCTAACCAGTTGTATGAATTCCTGTTCTAAACTGACTTCCCCATTCCAAATCCTTTTTTACCAAGCTCTCTTTTTACCTATAAGGTTCTTTAAATTCTTTGTTATCCACTTTGGGTCAATAGTATTCGAACTATTCAATTTGTATGGTATACTACGTTCCTGTGCCTTTCGCTAGGTTCATATCTCGCTCCAAGACCGGCCCACACCCAATACCCAAGACTTTCCAATTTATTTGACCCAAAAAATTTCTTAGGCTATTAAAATCAGCTTTTCGAAAATCTGGCACTTTAACAGAATTTTCTCCTACAGGCCTATTCCATTCTATGCTAAATCTGATTACTTTGTGATCACTGTTCCCTAGCTCACTCCCTATTCCGATGTCATTAATTTGTGTTTCCCTGTTAGTTAACACTAAATCTAAAATATTATTTTCCCGCGTTGGTTCCTTCAACATTCAATATGGTATTAAAAGTATCAACTCAAGACAGAACACAAAACAATGGGAATAAATTGGATAAATTTAGATTTAGGAATGACTTGGGTATATACTTGTTGTTGATTTGTGGAACCAATTACAGCGTAATGTGGTGGAGGTGGGGTCCCACGATTGTTTCAAGCACCGGTTGGACATGTTGTTACAGTGCCCTCTCCTATTTATTTCGTTTGCCTGCTTTAAGAGTCATATCAGCTCTCCCAACTGATTCTCTGAGGTTCAGGGCGTCTATTGATATATAAGAACAAAGGCAACTGCAGAAGGCCTATTGGCCCATACGAGGCAGCTCCTGTTTATAACCACCCAATCCCACTCATATACTTGTCCAACCCGCGCTTGAAACAATCCAGGGACACCACCTCCACAATGTTACGTGGCAATTGGTTCCACAAATCAACAACCTTGTTACTGAACCAGTATTTACCCAAGTCTTTCCTAAATTTAAACTTATCCAATTTATACCCATTGTTTCGTGTTCTCTCTTGTGTTGATACTTTTAATTTTGGTTGTGGGAGATTCCAAGGTGAGGTATTTAGACAGAACGTTTTGTGCCAGAGATAGGGGGAACAGATTAAGGGTTTGCTATCCGGGAGCTGGAATTGGTGATACTGTTGGAAACATGAATGATATTATGATGGGAAATGGAAACAAACCCATTATTTATATTAGTGCAGGGGGTAATAATGTTGGGCGAGTTAGGAGTGAGGAACTAATACAGAGATTCAGGACATTGAATTAGTTTGAATTGCAAGGGAGGAATCCCGGTCATATGTGGCATTCTTCCAAGAAAGGGAGTGGGAAATGAATGGATGTCGAGGGCAATTGGTGTCAATTGCCAGCTGGAAAGATATTGCAAATCAAATGCGATATCTTTCATAGACAACTGGGAACACTTCTTTGGAAGAAATGAAATGTATGCTCGTGATGGGGTGCATCTATCGAGGGCTGGGGTTGTTGCTGTTGCGAACTCGTTGGAAGAAGTGGTTAGAGGTGTTTGTTTGGGTTTAAACTGTTAGTAGATAGAGGTATGGGAATTGATTTGGAGGAAGGAGGTAATAAAAGTATGTGTTTGTGGGAGAAAGGAATTGGCAAAATGATCAGGGAAAGAGAAGGGCCTCAAAATAACAATTCACTTAGGGTATATTACACTAACAGTAGAAGTCTAAGAAATAAAATTAACGAATTAAATGCTCTTGTCTGCACAGAAATGCAAATTTTCTGTGCAAATGCACAGAAAAAATAGATATTATTGCACTTACCGAAACGTGGATGAATATAGAAAATAGAGAACTATTAGCTGAATATCAAATAAACGGATTTAAACTATTTCACACAGATAGATATATTAGACGAGGAGGTGGAGTAGCCATATATATTAGGGACAATTTGAAATGTAGTCTCAAAGAGGGAATCAAAACTGAGCCACACACAGAAACTATTTGGATAGAATTAAACGAAAAAGCTAAAAATAAGAACATAAGAACAAAGGTAACTGCAAAAGGCCTATTGGCCCATACGAGGCAGCTCTTATTTATAATCACCCAATCCCACTCATATACACGTCTAAATCACGCTTGAATAAATTGAGGGACTCCACTTCCAGCACGTTATTCAGTAATTGGTTCCACAAATCAACAACCCAGTTACCGAACCAGTATTTATCCAAGTCTTTCCTAAATCTAAACTTATCCAATTTATAAGTTTATCCAAACTTATTTATTTATTTATTTATCCAAACTTATCCACTGTCAACCATATTTAATAAATCAATAGAGTCAGGCAGAGTGCCAGAGTTTTGGAAAGTTGCTAATGTGATACCAGTTTTTAAGAAAGGAGATAGATCACTTGCGTCTAACTATCGACCAATTAGCCTAACGTCTATTGTGGGAAAGTTACTCGAATCTATAATAGCAAATAAAATTCGTCTTCATCTTGAAAAACATAAATTAATAATTGAGTCGCAACATGGTTTTATAAATGGCCGTTCATGTTTAACAAATTTGTTATCTTTTTATTCTAGCATTGTTGAGGCAGTTGATAGTGGTAAGGATTGCGATGTTGTATACCTTGACTTTAGCAAAGCTTTTGATACAGTGCCACATGAAAGACTGATTAAAAAAATAGAGTCTCATGGTATTGGGGGTGCTATATTAAGCTGGATTAGGGCATGGCTATACCAAAGGAAACAGAGAGTTAGTATAAATGGAATCAAGTCAGAGTGGGAAAATGTTGTAAGTGGAGTGCCTCAAGGCTCTGTCCTGGGACCTCTGTTGTTTATAATATATATAAATGATTTAGATTCAGGTTTGAGTAGCAACATTTGCAAATTTGCCGATGATACGAAAATCGGTAGGGAAATTAATTCGGAGGAGGACTCACTATCACTTCAAGTTGATCTAGATAGGGTTTTGAAATGGTCAAAGGATTGGCAGATGCAGTTTAATGCTGATAAATGTAAAGTTCTGAGGTTAGGTAATGATGATAGAGTTACAAGATACGAGCTAGATGGTGTTGTGATTGCGAAGTCGGATTGCGAAAGGGATCTGGGAGTTATGATTAGTAAGAATTTAAAACAAAAGGATCAATGCATAAATGTTCGTAATAAGGCAAATCGGACACTTGGATTTATTAATCGCAGCGTTAGTAACAAGACACCTGGTGTGGTTCTCAAGCTATATCTTGCTCTAGTTAGGCCCCATTTAGATTATGCAGTTCAGTTTTGGTCGCCATATTATAGAATGGATATAAATTCACTTGAACGTGTCCAGCGCAGGATGACTAAGTTAATTCCCCAAATTAGAAATCTTTCATATGAAGAAAGATTAACAAAGCTTAAGTTGCATTCACTAGAAAGGCGAAGAGTTAGGGGTGACATGATAGAGGTTTACAAGTGGATGAATGGACATAACCGGGGGGATATTAATAGGGTATTAAAAGTATCAACACAGGACAGAACACGAAACAATGGATATAAATTGGATAAGTTTAGATTTAGGAAAGACTTGGGTAAATACTGGTTCAGTAACAGGGTTGTTGATTTGTGGAACCAATTGCCGCGTAACATTGTGGAGGTGGGGTCCCTCGATTGTTTCAAGCACGGGTTGGACAAGTATATGAGTGGGATTGGGTGGTTATAGAATAGGAGCTGCCTCGTATGGGCCAATAGGCCTTCTGCAGTTACCTTTGTTCTTATGTTCTTATGTTCTTATATCCATTGTTTGGTTTTCTGTCTTCTGTTGATACTTTTAATACCCATTTGTTATGTTCATTCATCAAGTTGTACTCCTCTATCATATCACCTCTTATTCTTCGCCTTTCTAAAAAAATGTAATAAGAACATAAGAAGAACAAAGGCAACTCCAGAAGGCCCACCGGCCCATACGAGGCAGCTCCTATTCTATAACCACCCAATCCCACTCATATACTTGTCCAACCCGTGCTTGAAACAATCGAGGGACCCCACCTCCACAATGTTACGCGGCAATTGGTTCCACCAATTGCCGCGTAACATTATAATAGGCAATTGCTAATATTATAATAGGAGTTATAGATAGGCCACCAAATCTAGACAGAATGGAAGCAAAGCATCTATGGGATAAAATATCTAGAGCATCTAGATCTAGCAGTATTTATGTCATGGGTGACTTTAAATTTAGTGGAATAAACTGGTTGAACAAAACAGGGAATAGTGAAGCAGAAGATTTTCTAGAATTAATTGACGATTGCTTTCTTACGCAACACATTAAGGAACCAACACGGGAAAATAATATTTTCCTTGTTAGTGTTAACTAACAAGGAAAGGTTAACACTAACCTTGTTAGTGTTAACTAACACTAATGACACTAATATGTCACAAATTAATGACATCGAAATAGGGAGTGAGTTATGGAACAGTGATCACAAAGAAATCAGATTTAGCATAGAATGGAATAGACCTGTAGGAGAAAATTCTGTTAAAGTGCCAGATTTTCGTAAAGCTGATTTTAATAGCCTAAGAAATTTTTTGAGTCAAATTGATTAGAAAGTCTTTGGTATGGAGTGTGGGCTGGTCTTGGAGCGACACATGAACCCAGCGATAGGTGACTTAAATGGGGATTTCGATGTGGATTCAATATATAACTTATTTAAGAATATTCTAAACAAAGCACAGGAACGTAGTATACCATACAAATTGAATAGATCGAATAATAATGACCCAAAGTTGATAACAAAGAATTTGAAGAACCTTATAGGTAAAAAGAGAGCTTGGTATAAAAGGATTAAAAATGGGGAGGCCTCTTTAGAACAGGAATTCGTACAACTGGTTAGAAATGTTAAAAAAGAGATAAGGAAAGCAAAAAGAAACTACGAAGTTCGCATAGCAGGGCAAGCAAAGACAAATCCTAAAGGTTTTTTTCAGTTATATCGAACTAAGACTAGGGAAAGGATAGGTCCATTAAAATCTGAGACAGGTCAAATAACGGACAATGACAAAGAGATGAGTAGTAGTATCCAATTTATGCCCATTGTTTCGGGTTCTGTCTTGTGTTGATACTTTTAATACCCTATTAATATCCCCCTTTGTTATGTCCATTCACCCACTTTTAAACCTCTATTATGTCACCCCTAACTCTTCGCCTTTCCAGTGAATGCAACTTAAGCTTTGTTAATCTTTCTTCATATGAAAGATTTCTAATTTGGGGAATTAACTTAGTCATCCTACGCTGGACACGTTCAAGTGAATTTATATCCATTCTATTATATGGCGACCAAAACTGAGCTGCATAATCTAAATGGGGCCTAACTAGTGCAAGATATAGCTTGAGACCACACCAGGTGTCTTGTTACTAACACTGCGATTAATAAATCCAAGTGTCCGATTTGCCTTATTACGAACATTTATGCATTGATCCTTTTTTTAAATTCTTACTAATCATAACTCCCAGATCCCTTTCGCAATCCGACTTCGCAATCTCAACACCATCTAGCTCGTATCTTGTAACTCTATCATTACCTAGCCTCAGAACTTTACATTTATCAGCATTAAACTGCATTTGCCAATCCTTTGACCATTTCAAAACCCTATCTAGATCAACCAAAATTTGCTTCGATACCGCCAAACTTTCTGAGCAGCCTGAAAGGCCCGCGTTCCGCCGTTCCTCGCTGCAGGCGCACTACAGCACTCGTCCTCCAACACGGCAAATGAATTTGCCGTCCTTAGGGCGTCTTTAGGCGGCCTTGTCAAGGTCTTCTTAAGACCCCTGTCTTTCACTACTCTGGTCTTCTCCTTCGTTTCCTCTCGAAGTCTCAGCCGTCTACCTTCTCCCGCAGGGAATCCATCTCTGCTCTCAGAGCTCCAACCAAACTCACCAAATCATTAACTAATCTTATTTTCTTATATGCAGAGAAATTGCTGTAACAATGCCCAGATAAAGTCTGTGACTCACCAAACTAACAGAACTCAGCTCTAAATACGGAACGCGAACGCTGCATCCACTGTCATGTGGTTGAAACAATCGTTTCAACTTCGGTTTAAAAAAGGTAGACAGATCACGCTGTGCCTGTATATAGTTCTAGTTTAAAAAAACTTTGTAACTTCAAAGAGATGGACAGAGAGACTGATTAAGCAGGATACATGTTCAGTGACATGCATTTTTAGTTAGTAATAAGTAATAGAGAAGTTAGTTTTTTTTAATCCGAAATATAAGAAGGATTTGTGTGTTTATTCAATGTAAAGACAGATATACAAAATTCATGTTACATGTTGATTACCTTACTGTCACTACCGACACTCCCACCACCATCACCCACACTACCTCTATTGCTACTCCAACTACCGACACTCCCACCAAGTATGGTGGAGATGTATGTTTGTGCCGAGGCAGTTGTTACAGTAATTCTGGTTGATTAAGTATTAGAATTAGAATTTCTAATGGAATTAGAAATCCAAAAGTTCATGCATTGACGGAAGCTAGCAAATTGAGGTTAATCATGTTGGCAAAGTTTAGTATATGATTTACCCAATAGTAAAAGTTGATTTTGAAGGTTGTGGCTTAATACTAAATTTAGGAGGATTGAGTTTAATAGTTACATGTTATAGTTATCATGTAACAATCATGTTACATGATTAATCCCACAGGAATGTACACTGATCTCACAGGAACCTCCATCCTGGCAAAAATATGCTCACTATAGGTATCTCTAGTATAATAACTTTTCAGCAACACAATGATAAGGTTGTCTAATGATTGATTCTCGAAGATATTTTAATGACAAATCGACATAAATTTTGTTATAAAAAAGGTGAGAATAGGCTGCTAATAATTCGTCGCTCTCATAAATTTTATTGATTAAAAGAAAATTACAAAACTTGAAATTTAACTGACAAAAAATCTTTGCATATTCAGTATACTTCATTACCATGGTTGTAAATCATGGTAATGACGCGGCAAACGTAGGTAGCAGCGTTCAAAAACGTCTTGAAGGTTTTCAGACATTATTGAGTTTTCCATCAATTAAATTATTCCATAACTTTTCTTCCATGCACGAATGTCTGCCTGTAGTTCGGGAAGGCGACTATAAGAGCCATCATCCAATGGGCGCCTTGTGAAGGGGTCCGAGGGGACTTCTCCCAGCAAACAATTTTAGGTTGCCACAACATATCTGGAAAGTATTTGAAAGTATTGGAAACGTTTGTTTTATCGTATCAGATACGATATTGTGTGTGGACTTAAATAGGTTTCCAAAACTTATAACCAAGACATATGTATTTAACACTAATTTGAGATGTTGTGGCAACTTTACACTCCTAACATGAGTCATTCATAATCCATTCATATACCAATATGAATCTCTTATGAAAGGTTTGAGCCAATAATCTGAACCCTTTTCACATCTTTGTGTTTAAAGTTAAATTTCTTGAAATTAAATTATATTTTATATTATATTATTTTTATTATATTTTATATTATATTATTATTTTCAATTTAAATATTAAAACCAATTTACGGGTAAAAAAATCTAATAATTTATATTTCTTTTATTATTTGCTAACAATTATAATTATTTACTAACGGAGAGAGGGGAGGCTGTACGGCGGAGAGTGGCGGCTGTGCCGGACAGTGGCGGCGGTGGCAGATAGTGGCGGCGGGCGGACAGTGGCAGCGGCGGGCGGACAGTGGCGGCGGGCGGACAGTGGCGGCGGCGGGCGGACAGTGGTGGCGGTGGCAGACAGTGGTGGCGGACAGTGGCGGACAGTGACGGCGGTGGCGGACAGTGGTGGACACTGGCGGCTGTGTCTGGCGGTGGTGGCGGGTGGCGGCGTCTGTGATGAGTGGTGGCGTCTGGCGGTGGTGGGTGGTGGTGGCGGCGGTGGTGGTGGGTGGTGGTGGCGGCGGCGGCTGGTGGTGGTGGGTGGTGGCGGCGGTGGTGGTGGGTGGTGGTGGCGGCGGTGGTGGTGGGTGGTGGTGGTGGCGGCGGCTGGTGGTGGTGGGTGGTGGCGGCGGTGGTGGTGGGTGGTGGTGGCAGCGGTGGTGGTGGGTGGTGGTGGTGGCGGCGGCTGGTGGTGGTGGGTGGTGGCGGTGGTGGTGGTGGGTGGTGGTGGCGGCGGCGGCTGGTGGTGGTGGGTGGTGGCGGCGGGTGGAGGGTGGCGGCGGCGGCTGGTGGTGGTGGGTGGTGGCGGCGGGTGGTGGGTGGAGGCGGGCGGTGGCGGGCGGTGGCGACTGTGGCAACGGGCGGTGACGGCTGATAGCGGGCGGTGGTGGCGGCTGGTGGCAGGTGGTGGTGGCGGTGGTGGCGGCTGGTGGTGGCGGCTGGTGGTGGTGGCAGCTGGTGGCGGTGATGGCGGCTAGTGGTGGTGGCAGCTGGTGGCGGTGATGGCGGCTGGTGGTGGTGGTGGTGGCGGCTGGTGGTGGTGGCAGCTGGTGGCGGCTGGTGGTGGTGGTGGTGGTGATGGCGGCTGGTGGCGGGCGGTGGCGGGCGGTGGCGGCTGGTGGTGGCGGCGGTGGTGGGTGGTGGTGGTGGGTGGTGGTGGCGGCTGTGGTGGGTGGTGGCGGTGGTGTCGGCGGCGGCTGTGGTGGGTGGTGGCGGCGGCGGTGGTGGTGGGTGGTGGTGGCGGCGGCGGTGTTGGGTGGTGGCGGCGGTGGTGGTGGGTGGTGGTGGCGGCGGTGGTGGTGGGTGGTGGTGGCGGCGGCGGCTGGTGGTGGTGGGTGGTGGTGGTGGGTGGTGGCGGCGGGTGGCGGTGGTGGGTGGCGGGTGGCGGCTGGTGGTTGGGTTGGCGGCGGGTGGTGAGTGGCGGTGGTGGGTGGCGGTGGCTGGTGGCGGCTGGTGGTGGGTGGTGGCGGCGGGTGGTGAGTGGCGGTGGTGGGTGGTGGCGGGTGGCGGCTGGTGGTGGGTGGTGGCGGGTGGCGGCTGGTGGTGGGTGTGGCGGGTGGCGGCTGGTGGTGGGTGGCGGCGGGTGGTGGGTGGTGGTGGGTGGTGGCGGGTAGTGGCTGGTGGTGGGTGGTGGCGGGTGGCGGCTGGTGGTGGGTGGCGGCTGGTGGTGGGTGGCGGGTGGCGGCGGGTGGCGGCTGGTGGTGGGTGGCGGGTGGCGGCTGGTGGTGGGTGGCGGCTGGTGGTGGGTGGCGGGTGGCGGGGGGTGGCGGCTGGTGGTGGGTGGCGGGTGGCGGCTGGTGGTGGGTGGTGGCAGGCGTGGCGGCGGGTGGCGGCTGGTGGCGGCCAGCTGGGACACACCCTTCACCACTGAAGGTGGTGAAGGGTGTGGCTCAACTAACCATATGTCTCTCTCACCCACCAGAACAGTGTTGCCAGCTCGCGCTCTCAAAATGTTTCCTTCAAAGATTGTATATTATCTTTGAACAACAAGTTTGATTATCAAGGAAATAATGCATATATTATTGTCACATTAATACTGTGCAATATCTTATTACATTCCTGCTAAATAATTATAATTTGAAACAGGACAAAAAATGCAACATATATATAAAAACCAACATTAGAGATCACGAGGCCTAGGCCTCGCCTGTGACCACACATCCTGCCTCCCTGGCCTGCTACTCTCTCACACCTCACACTCTTAACTCTCTCATAATCACTCTCACTCTCTTACTCTGTCACTCTTACTCTCTGTCATAAGAACATAAGAACATAAGAACAAAGGTAACTGCAGAAGGCCTATTGGCCCATACGAGGCAGCTCCTATTCTATAACCACCCAATCCCACTCATATACTTGTCCAACCCGTGCTTGAAACAATCGAGGGACCCCACCTCCACAATGTTACGCGGCAATTGGTTCCACAAATCAACAACCCTGTTACTGAACCAGTATTTACCCAAGTCTTTCCTAAATCTAAACTTATCCAATTTATATCCATTGTTTCGTGTTCTGTCCTGTGTTGATACTTTTAATACCCTATTAATATCCCCCCGGTTATGTCCATTCATCCACTTGTAAACCTCTATCATGTCACCCCTAACTCTTCGCCTTTCCAGTGAATGCAACTTAAGCTTTGTTAATCTTTCTTCATATGAAAGATTTCTAATTTGGGGAATTAACTTAGTCATCCTACGCTGGACACGTTCAAGTGAATTTATATCCATTCTATAATATGGCGACCAAAACTGAACTGCATAATCTAAATGGGGCCTAACTAGAGCAAGATATAGCTTGAGAACCACACCAGGTGTCTTGTTACTAACGCTGCGATTAATAAATCCAAGTGTCCGATTTGCCTTATTACGAACATTTATGCATTGATCCTTTTGTTTTAAATTCTTACTAATCATAACTCCCAGATCCCTTTCGCAATCCGACTTCGCAATCACAACACCATCTAGCTCGTATCTTGTAACTCTATCATCATTACCTAACCTCAGAACTTTACATTTATCAGCATTAAACTGCATCTGCCAATCCTTTGACCATTTCAAAACCCTATCTAGATCAACTTGAAGTGATAGTGAGTCCTCCTCCGAATTAATTTCCCTACCGATTTTCGTATCATCGGCAAATTTGCAAATGTTGCTACTCAAACCTGAATCTAAATCATTTATATATATTATAAACAACAGTGGTCCCAGGACAGAGCCTTGAGGCACTCCACTTACAACATTTTCCCACTCTGACTTGATTCCATTTATACTAACTCTCTGTTTCCTTTGGTATAGCCATGCCCTAATCCAGCTTAATATAGCACCTCCAATACCATGAGACTCTATTTTTTTAATCAGTCTTTCATGTGGCACTGTATCAAAAGCTTTGCTAAAGTCAAGGTATACAACATCGCAATCCTTACCACTATCAACTGCCTCAACAATGCTAGAATAAAAAGATAACAAATTTGTTAAACATGAACGGCCATTTATAAAACCATGTTGCGACTCAATTATTAATTTATGTTTTTCAAGATGAAGACGAATTTTATTTGCTATTATAGATTCGAGTAACTTTCCCACAATAGACGTTAGGCTAATTGGTCGATAGTTAGACGCAAGTGATCTATCTCCTTTCTTAAAAACTGGTATCACATTAGCAACTTTCCAAAACTCTGGCACTCTGCCTGACTCTATTGATTTATTAAATATGGTTGACAGTGGGTCACAAAGCTCCTCTTTGCATTCTTTAAGCACCCTAGCAAACACTTCATCCGGCCCTGGGGATTTGTTTGGTTTGAGTTTTACTATTTGTTTAAGAACATCCTCCCTGGTTACTGCTAAACTCGTCAACCTGTCCTCGTCCCCACCCACATAGACTTGTTCGGCTGAAGGCATATTGTTAAGTTCCTCTTTAGTAAATACAGATACAAAATATTTATTAAAAATACTACTCATCTCTTCATCACTATCTGTTATTTGACCTGTCTCAGTTTTTAATGGACCTATCCTTTCCCTAGTCTTAGTACGATATAACTGAAAAAACCCTTTAGGATTTGTCTTTGCTTGCCCTGCTATGCGAACTTCATAGTTTCTTTTTGCTTTCCTTATCTCTTTTTTAACATTTCTAACCAGTTGTACGAATTCCTGTTCTAAAGTGACCTCCCCATTTTTAATCCTTTTGTACCAAGCTCTCTTTTTACCTATAAGGTTCTTCAAATTCTTTGTTATCCACTTTGGGTCATTAGTATACGATCTATTCAATTTGTATGGTATACTACGTTCCTGTGCTTTGTTTAGAATATTCTTAAATAAGTTATATATTGAATCCACATCGAAATCCCCATTTAAGTCACCTATCGCTGGGTTCATGTCTCGCTCCAAGACCGGCCCACACCCCATACCCAAGCCTTTCCAATCAATTTGACCCAAAAAATTTCTTAGGCTATTAAAATCAGCTTTTCGAAAATCTGGCACTTTAACAGAATTTTCTCCTACTGGTCTATTCCATTCTATGCTAAATCTGATTTCTTTGTGATCACTGCTCCCTAGCTCACTCCCTATTTCGATGTCATTAATTTGCGTTTCCCTGTTAGTTAACACTAAATCTAAAATATTATTTTCCCGTGTTGGTTCCTTAATGTGTTGCGTAAGAAAGCAATCGTCAATTAATTCTAGAAAATCTTCTGCTTCACTATTCCCTGTTTTGTTCAACCAGTTTATTCCGCTAAAATTAAAGTCACCCATGACATAAATACTGTTAGATCTAGATGCTCTAGATATTTCATCCCATAGATGCTTTGCTTCCATTCTGTCTAAATTTGGTGGCCTATATATTACTCCTATTATAATATTATTAGCTTTTTCGTTTAATTCAATCCAAATAGTTTCTGTGTGTGGCTCTGTTTTGATTCCCTCTTTGAGACTACATTTCAAATTGTCCCTAACATATATGGCTACTCCACCTCCTCGTCTAATATATCTATCTGTGTGAAATAGTTTAAATCCATATATTTGATATTCAGCTAATAGTTCTCTATTTTCTACATTCATCCACGTTTCGGTAAGTGCAATAATATCTATTTTTTCTGTGCAGACAAGAGCATTTAATTCGTTAATTTTATTTCTTAGACTTCTACTGTTAGTGTAATATACCCTAAGTGAATTGTTATTTTGCGGACCTTCTCTTTCCCTGATCGTTTTGCCAATTCCTTTCTCCCACAAACACATACTTTTATTACCTCCTTCCTCCAAATCAATTCCCATACCTCTATCTACTAACAGTTTAAACCCAAACAAACACCTCTAACCACTTCTTCTAGCGAGTTCGCAACAGCAACAACCCCAGCTCTCGATAGATGCACCCCATCACGAGCATACATTTCATTTCTTCCATAGAAGTGTTCCCAGTTGTCTATGAAAGATATTGCATTTGATTTGCAATATCTTTCCAGCCGGCAATTGACACCAAGTGCCCTCGATATCCATTCATTTCCCACTCCCTTTCTTGGAAGAATGCCACATATGATCGGGATTCCTCCCTTGCTCCTAACTAACTCTATGGCTGTTTTATACCTCTGAATCAGTTCCTCACTCCTGACTCGACCAACATCATTTCCTCCCACGCTAATGCAAATAATGGGATTGTTCCCATTACCAGCCATAATATCATTCATGTTGTTTATAATATCACCAATGCCAGCTCCGGGATAGCAAACCCTTAACCTGTTCCCCCTATCTCTAGCACAAAACGTTCTATCCAAACACACAAAACGTTCTATCCAAAGCACAAAACGTTCTATCCAACGTTTTGTGCAATGTCACTCTTACTCTCTGTCACTCTTACTCTGTCACTCTTACTCTCTGTCACTCTTACTCTCTGTCACACTTACTCTCTGTCACTCTTACTCTATGTCACTCTTACTCTGTCACTCTTACTCTGTCACTCTTACTCTGTCACTCTTACTCTCTGTCACTCTTAATCTCTGTCACTCTTACTCTGTCACTCTTACTCTGTCACTCTTACTCTCTGTCACTCTTACTCTCTGTCACTCTTACTCTGTCACTCTTACTCTGTCATTCTTACTCACTCTCTCACTCTTACTCTCATACTCTTACTCTCAATTACTTTTACTCTCAATCACTCTTACTCCCAATCACTCTTACTCTCAATCACTCTTACTCTCAATCACTCTTACTCTCAATCACTCTTACTCTCATTCTTACTCTTACTCACTCTTACTCTCAATCACTCTTATTCTCATTCTTACTCCTACTCCCAATCACTCTTACTCCCAATCACTCTTACTCTCAATCACTCTTACTCTCAATCACTCTTACTCTCAATCACTCTTACTCTCAATCACTCTTACTCTCATTCTTACTCTTACTCACTCTTACTCTCAATCACTCTTATTCTCATTCTTACTCCTACTCCCAATCACTCTTACTCCCAATCACTCTTACTCTCAATCACTCTTACTCCCAATCACTCTTACTCCCAATCACTCTTACTCTCAATCACTCCTACTCTCAATCACTTTTACTCTCAATCACTTTTACTCTCAATCACTCTTACTCTCACTAACTCTCAATCACTCTAACTCTCAATCACTCTTACGCACTATTACTCACTCTTTCTCTCAGTCATCCTTACTCACTCTCATACTCACTCTTACTCTCTGTCACTCTTACTCTCTGTCACTCTTACTCTGTCACTCTTACTCTCTGTCACTCTTACTCTCTGTCACTCTTACTCTCTGTCACTCTTACTCTGTCACTCTTACTCTCTGTCACTCTTACTCTCTATCACTCTTACTCTGTCATTCTTACTCTGTCACTCTTACTCTCAGTCACCCTTACCCATTCATACTCACTCTCTCACTCTTACTCTCATACTCTTACTCTACATTACACTTACTCTCAATCACTCTTACTCCCAATCACTCCTACTCCCAATCACTCCTACTCTCAATCACTCCTACTCTCATTCTTACTCTTACTCCCAATCACTCTTACTCTCAATCACTCTTATTCTCATTCTTACTCTTACTCCCAATCACTCTTACTCCCAATCACTCTTACTCTCAATCACTCTTACTCTCAATCACTCTTAACAAAACAGGGAATAGTGAAGCAGAAGATTTTCTAGAATTAATTGACGATTGCTTTCTTACGCAACACATTAAGGAACCAACACGGGAAAATAATATTTTAGATTTAGTGTTAACTAACAGGGAAACGCAAATTAATGACATCGAAATAGGGAGTGAGCTAGGGAGCAGTGATCACAAAGAAATCAGATTTAGCATAGAATGGAATAGACCAGTAGGAGAAAATTCTGTTAAAGTGCCAGATTTTCGAAAAGCTGATTTTAATAGCCTAAGAAATTTTTTGGGTCAAATTGATTGGAAAGGCTTGGGTATGGGGTGTGGGCCGGTCTTGGAGCGAGACATGAACCCAGCGATAGGTGACTTAAATGGGGATTTCGATGTGGATTCAATATATAACTTATTTAAGAATATTCTAAACAAAGCACAGGAACGTAGTATACCATACAAATTGAATAGATCGTATACTAATGACCCAAAGTGGATAACAAAGAATTTGAAGAACCTTATAGGTAAAAAGAGAGCTTGGTACAAAAGGATTAAAAATGGGGAGGTCACTTTAGAACAGGAATTCGTACAACTGGTTAGAAATGTTAAAAAAGAGATAAGGAAAGCAAAAAGAAACTATGAAGTTCGCATAGCAGGGCAAGCAAAGACAAATCCTAAAGGGTTTTTTCAGTTATATCGTACTAAGACTAGGGAAAGGATAGGTCCATTAAAAACTGAGACAGGTCAAATAACAGATAGTGATGAAGAGATGAGTAGTATTTTTAATAAATATTTTGTATCTGTATTTACTAAAGAGGAACTTAACAATATGCCTTCAGCCGAACAAGTCTATGTGGGTGGGGACGAGGACAGGTTGACGAGTTTAGCAGTTACCAGGGAGGATGTTCTTAAACAAATAGTAAAACTCAAACCAAACAAATCCCCAGGGCCGGATGAAGTGTTTGCTAGGGTGCTTAAAGAATGCAAAGAGGAGCTTTGTGACCCACTGTCAACCATATTTAATAAATCAATAGAGTCAGGCAGAGTGCCAGAGTTTTGGAAAGTTGCTAATGTGATACCAGTTTTTAAGAAAGGAGATAGATCACTTGCGTCTAACTATCGACCAATTAGCCTAACGTCTATTGTGGGAAAGTTACTCGAATCTATAATAGCAAATAAAATTCGTCTTCATCTTGAAAAACATAAATTAATAATTGAGTCGCAACATGGTTTTATAAATGGCCGTTCATGTTTAACAAATTTGTTATCTTTTTATTCTAGCATTGTTGAGGCAGTTGATAGTGGTAAGGATTGCGATGTTGTATACCTTGACTTTAGCAAAGCTTTTGATACAGTGCCACATGAAAGACTGATTAAAAAAATAGAGTCTCATGGTATTGGGGGTGCTATATTAAGCTGGATTAGGGCATGGCTATACCAAAGGAAACAGAGAGTTAGTATAAATGGAATCAAGTCAGAGTGGGAAAATGTTGTAAGTGGAGTGCCTCAAGGCTCTGTCCTGGGACCTCTGTTGTTTATAATATATATAAATGATTTAGATTCAGGTTTGAGTAGCAACATTTGCAAATTTGCCGATGATACGAAAATCGGTAGGGAAATTAATTCGGAGGAGGACTCACTATCACTTCAAGTTGATCTAGATAGGGTTTTGAAATGGTCAAAGGATTGGCAGATGCAGTTTAATGCTGATAAATGTAAAGTTCTGAGGTTAGGTAATGATGATAGAGTTACAAGATACGAGCTAGATGGTGTTGTGATTGCGAAGTCGGATTGCGAAAGGGATCTGGGAGTTATGATTAGTAAGAATTTAAAACAAAAGGATCAATGCATAAATGTTCGTAATAAGGCAAATCGGACACTTGGATTTATTAATCGCAGCGTTAGTAACAAGACACCTGGTGTGGTTCTCAAGCTATATCTTGCTCTAGTTAGGCCCCATTTAGATTATGCAGTTCAGTTTTGGTCGCCATATTATAGAATGGATATAAATTCACTTGAACGTGTCCAGCGTAGGATGACTAAGTTAATTCCCCAAATTAGAAATCTTTCATATGAAGAAAGATTAACAAAGCTTAAGTTGCATTCACTGGAAAGGCGAAGAGTTAGGGGTGACATGATAGAGGTTTACAAGTGGATGAATGGACATAACCGGGGGGATATTAATAGGGTATTAAAAGTATCAACACAGGACAGAACACGAAACAATGGATATAAATTGGATAAGTTTAGATTTAGGAAAGACTTGGGTAAATACTGGTTCAGTAACAGGGTTGTTGATTTGTGGAACCAATTGCCGCGTAACATTGTGGAGGTGGGGTCCCTCGATTGTTTCAAGCACGGGTTGGACAAGTATATGAGTGGGATTGGGTGGTTATAGAATAGGAGCTGCCTCGTATGGGCCAATAGGCCTTCTGCAGTTACCTTTGTTCTTATGTACTCTCAATCACTCTTACTCTCATTCTTACTCCCAATCACTCCTACTCCCAATTACTCTTACTCTCAATCACTCTTACTCTCAATCACTCTTACTCTCATTCTTACTCTTACTCACTTACTCTCAATCACTCATAAGAACATAAGAACATAAGAACAAAGGTAACTGCAGAAGGCCTATTGGCCCATACGAGGCAGCTCCTATTCTATAACCACCCAATCCCACTCATATACTTGTCCAACCCGTGCTTGAAACAATCGAGGGACCCCACCTCCACAATGTTACGCGGCAATTGGTTCCACAAATCAACAACCCTGTTACTGAACCAGTATTTACCCAAGTCTTTCCTAAATCTAAACTTATCCAATTTATATCCATTGTTTCGTGTTCTGTCCTGTGTTGATACTTTTAATACCCTATTAATATCCCCCCGGTTATGTCCATTCATCCACTTGTAAACCTCTATCATGTCACCCCTAACTCTTCGCCTTTCCAGTGAATGCAACTTAAGCTTTGTTAATCTTTCTTCATATGAAAGATTTCTAATTTGGGGAATTAACTTAGTCATCCTACGCTGGACACGTTCAAGTGAATTTATATCCATTCTATAATATGGCGACCAAAACTGAACTGCATAATCTAAATGGGGCCTAACTAGAGCAAGATATAGCTTGAGAACCACACCAGGTGTCTTGTTACTAACGCTGCGATTAATAAATCCAAGTGTCCGATTTGCCTTATTACGAACATTTATGCATTGATCCTTTTGTTTTAAATTCTTACTAATCATAACTCCCAGATCCCTTTCGCAATCCGACTTCGCAATCACAACACCATCTAGCTCGTATCTTGTAACTCTATCATCATTACCTAACCTCAGAACTTTACATTTATCAGCATTAAACTGCATCTGCCAATCCTTTGACCATTTCAAAACCCTATCTAGATCAACTTGAAGTGATAGTGAGTCCTCCTCCGAATTAATTTCCCTACCGATTTTCGTATCATCGGCAAATTTGCAAATGTTGCTACTCAAACCTGAATCTAAATCATTTATATATATTATAAACAACAGAGGTCCCAGGACAGAGCCTTGAGGCACTCCACTTACAACATTTTCCCACTCTGACTTGATTCCATTTATACTAACTCTCTGTTTCCTTTGGTATAGCCATGCCCTAATCCAGCTTAATATAGCACCCCCAATACCATGAGACTCTATTTTTTTAATCAGTCTTTCATGTGGCACTGTATCAAAAGCTTTGCTAAAGTCAAGGTATACAACATCGCAATCCTTACCACTATCAACTGCCTCAACAATGCTAGAATAAAAAGATAACAAATTTGTTAAACATGAACGGCCATTTATAAAACCATGTTGCGACTCAATTATTAATTTATGTTTTTCAAGATGAAGACGAATTTTATTTGCTATTATAGATTCGAGTAACTTTCCCACAATAGACGTTAGGCTAATTGGTCGATAGTTAGACGCAAGTGATCTATCTCCTTTCTTAAAAACTGGTATCACATTAGCAACTTTCCAAAACTCTGGCACTCTGCCTGACTCTATTGATTTATTAAATATGGTTGACAGTGGGTCACAAAGCTCCTCTTTGCATTCTTTAAGCACCCTAGCAAACACTTCATCCGGCCCTGGGGATTTGTTTGGTTTGAGTTTTACTATTTGTTTAAGAACATCCTCCCTGGTAACTGCTAAACTCGTCAACCTGTCCTCGTCCCCACCCACATAGACTTGTTCGGCTGAAGGCATATGGTTAAGTTCCTCTTTAGTAAATACAGATACAAAATATTTATTAAAAATACTACTCATCTCTTCATCACTATCTGTTATTTGACCTGTCTCAGTTTTTAATGGACCTATCCTTTCCCTAGTCTTAGTACGATATAACTGAAAAAACCCTTTAGGATTTGTCTTTGCTTGCCCTGCTATGCGAACTTCATAGTTTCTTTTTGCTTTCCTTATCTCTTTTTTAACATTTCTAACCAGTTGTACGAATTCCTGTTCTAAAGTGACCTCCCCATTTTTAATCCTTTTGTACCAAGCTCTCTTTTTACCTATAAGGTTCTTCAAATTCTTTGTTATCCACTTTGGGTCATTAGTATACGATCTATTCAATTTGTATGGTATACTACGTTCCTGTGCTTTGTTTAGAATATTCTTAAATAAGTTATATATTGAATCCACATCGAAATCCCCATTTAAGTCACCTATCGCTGGGTTCATGTCTCGCTCCAAGACCGGCCCACACCCCATACCCAAGCCTTTCCAATCAATTTGACCCAAAAAATTTCTTAGGCTATTAAAATCAGCTTTTCGAAAATCTGGCACTTTAACAGAATTTTCTCCTACTGGTCTATTCCATTCTATGCTAAATCTGATTTCTTTGTGATCACTGCTCCCTAGCTCACTCCCTATTTCGATGTCATTAATTTGCGTTTCCCTGTTAGTTAACACTAAATCTAAAATATTATTTTCCCTAGTTGGTTCCTTAATGTGTTGCGTAAGAAAGCAATCGTCAATTAATTCTAGAAAATCTTCTGCTTCACTATTCCCTGTTTTGTTCAACCAGTTTATTCCGCTAAAATTAAAGTCACCCATGACATAAATACTGTTAGATCTAGATGCTCTAGATATTTCATCCCATAGATGCTTTGCTTCCATTCTGTCTAAATTTGGTGGCCTATATATTACTCCTATTATAATATTATTAGCTTTTTCGTTTAATTCAATCCAAATAGTTTCTGTGTGTGGCTCTGTTTTGATTCCCTCTTTGAGACTACATTTCAAATTGTCCCTAACATATATGGCTACTCCACCTCCTCGTCTAATATATCTATCTGTGTGAAATAGTTTAAATCCATATATTTGATATTCAGCTAATAGTTCTCTATTTTCTACATTCATCCACGTTTCGGTAAGTGCAATAATATCTATT
This sequence comes from Procambarus clarkii, assembly GCF_040958095.1. NCBI lineage: Eukaryota > Metazoa > Arthropoda > Malacostraca > Decapoda > Cambaridae > Procambarus > Procambarus clarkii. Next base: position 12,465,774 of record NC_091208.1, on the reverse strand, counting down.
TTTTCTGTGCAGACAAGAGCATTTAATTCGTTAATTTTATTTCTTAGACTTCTACTGTTAGTGTAATATACCCTAAGTGAATTGTTATTTTGCGGACCTTCTCTTTCCCTGATCGTTTTGCCAATTCCTTTCTCCCACAAACACATACTTTTATTACCTCCTTCCTCCAAATCAATTCCCATACCTCTATCTACTAACAGTTTAAACCCAAACAAACACCTCTAACCACTTCTTCTAGCGAGTTCGCAACAGCAACAACCCCAGCTCTCGATAGATGCACCCCATCACGAGCATACATTTCATTTCTTCCATAGAAGTGTTCCCAGTTGTCTATGAAAGATATTGCATTTGATTTGCAATATCTTTCCAGCCGGCAATTGACACCAAGTGCCCTCGATATCCATTCATTTCCCACTCCCTTTCTTGGAAGAATGCCACATATGATCGGGATTCCTCCCTTGCTCCTAACTAACTCTATGGCTGTTTTATACCTCTGAATCAGTTCCTCACTCCTGACTCGACCAACATCATTTCCTCCCACGCTAATGCAAATAATGGGATTGTTCCCATTACCAGCCATAATATCATTCATGTTGTTTATAATATCACCAATGCCAGCTCCGGGATAGCAAACCCTTAACCTGTTCCCCCTATCTCTAGCACAAAACGTTCTATCCAAATACCTTATCTGGGAATCTCCCACAACTAATGTTTGCTTAGGTACTTCCTTTACTTTCTGAGGGGCCTGCGCTTCCTTTCTCTTCGTTGCTTTCCCTTTTGCGCGATCCACAGTCTCTCCACAGCACTCGTCCTCCAAAACGTCAAATGAATTTGAAGTTGCTATGGCGTTTGAAGGCGGCTTTATCAAAGTCTTCTTAAGGCCCCTGTCTTTCGCAACTCTCCAAGACGAGGTCCCTTTACTGCTGGTCTCCTCCTTCGTTACTTCTCGTTGTTTATTCTCACTCTCACTTCTCACTCTTATTCTCATTCTTACTCCTACTCTCACTCTAACTCCTACTCCCAATCACTCTTACTCCCAATCACTCTTACTCTCAATCACTCTTACTCCCAATCACTCTTACTCTCAATCACTCTTACTCTCAATCACTCTTACTCTCAATCACTCTTACTCTCAATCACTCTTACTCTCACTAACTCTCAATCACTCTTACTCTCACTAACTCTCAATCACTCTTACTCTCATACTCACCCTTACTCTCAATCACTTTACTCTCACTCTTACTCATTCTGTCACCCTTACTCTCACTCTGTCACTCTTACTTATACTCACTCTTACTCACACTTACACACTCTCTGGCACTCTCACTCACCTTCAGTCACTCTTACTCACTCTTACCCACTCTCGCTCACTCTTACTCACTCTAGTTAATAAGAACACGCCAATATAAGACAACAAAACGTTTTCAGATTCTTTCTCACCACTTTCCAGCAACTTTTATAATTTATATAAATTATCTTAGGGAATAATACATAAATTATATATTTAAACACGATATTAGTGTTTAGTGGAATGCATAAGGAGTCAAATTGTGTTAAAAAGAGCGATTTTTAGAAAATTTGGAAAACTACTTTTTTCTGTTCATATTATAACTAAATGGATTTTAAAGGTTTCACTCAGCCAATATATATCATTCACAATTTATTAATGAATTTTACAAAAAAACACCATAAATTTTATATTTAAACATGTAAAAACTATTTGTTTTACATTTGGAAGAAAATAATTGTAGAAAAACAATTTATAATTAAACCTTTGTGTTTGGATTTTTTGAGTAAAAGTTTCTCAAAGGCTCTCCTGCACCATTCTCAATGCAAATCATTCCCACACCTATGGGAAGAGATAGGCGAACGTTGTGTAGATGATTTGTGTTTGCTGGTCTCGGACCAGCAGCAGACGAAGCAACGTCGACTCGTCTATCACCATCTTGGACGAGTGCAGCAGTACCGGCGCCTCCATCAACGTCTGCGTAACGCTGTCTCTGAACTCTTCCGGGACCTCATCTGATGATTTCTCACTTCTTGGACATCTAGGTACTAAGGAATGATGAAAGAAAATACCGGAATATTCTGCCTTTTTGACAAGGTAAGACAGATACTCTGAGTGGTCAAGTCGCATAACCTGATAAATTGATCTACAACGTGATATGGCTTCGTCTCCTGATATCATTTTGTAAAATCCATTTAGGAAGAACATAAGCCTCGTGAATCTGCTTCCATACTTATCTGGTAACGTCGAGCCAATTGTAAGAATAGAAGACGTAATCGTAAGTAAAGTATAAGCAGCGACTTTAGCCAGACCATGAGCTCCATATGCCTCCCTGGTGGTCCATAACTCCGTCAGAACAATATCATAAATCTTTAAAGCGTTCTCGGACATATCTAAACGATAATGTTCGTGTATATCAAGGGAATGCAATGCCATCTGATTTAAGACCTGCAGTATATTGTAGAGAAACTTTAATTCTGGTCCTATATTAATTCTCCTTAACTGGTCTACGGCTGCAACAGCAATAGCAGCAAAATGGCCAAATGCCGATTAAGTGAACCATTTGTAAGCGCAGGTACGGGTTAGGGCACAATTCCGGGTCTGAGAATAATTTAAGTATCCAGGATGTCAATGTAGTATTTTCAGAAACTACAACGTGGTACATTGCGCAAAAATAAAAGTCCTTTTCATTCCAAAACAGTGCTTGGTCCACAATTTTCCAAAGGACATTTTCCCATTGCCCCGTTATCCTGACCGACGGTGTACGCAAGGAAAGATAAAATGTACACAATACTCCAAGCTGAAAATTTCTAAAGCACAACAAACTTACATCATTAGGACATTATTCAGGACATTGATACTGTCTTTTGACTTGTCAATGAATTCCAAAATTTGCTCTGCAGAAAATCCTTCACTTAGGGTCCTTACGTCGGCTAAGATCGATTGTTCAAGACTTTGAAAATAGATATTTTCAAAGTCTTGAACAATATTGTCCATATTGTCTTGAAAAGTGTAACACTTTTCTTCGCAAATGTCTCTTATTAAAAAAGAGATGTTTCAAAGCACAACTAAATAATTGATCAACTCTTGATGATTGATTGATAAAGATTAAGCCACCCAAGAAGTGGCACGGGCATTTATAGCCTATAAATCCTCTCTGTTGTTTTGATGTTTCAGATTTAGCTACTTAGAACCAAGTGTCCATGAAGCACAGGCTATGGTGAGCCCGTAATAAAATCCTCTCGATTGATTGATAAAGATTAAGCCACCCAAGAGGTGGCATGGGCATGAATAGCCCGTAAGTGGTACAATTTTTTTTCCCAGTGTTCTGAGGTTGCATTTAACCATCAAGCTGTTATCGTGGGGGAGGATACTGCTTCACAGTCTTTATGAGGGTGTCCAGCTGCTGGACACCTTTGTTGACCAGGAGAGTGGCTGTGTTCATGGCTTCAGGGTGGCCACTGCATGATTCAGGAACTCTTAAAGCTCTTCTAAGGTCATTGGTTGCTTCACATTCCAGAAGATAGTGAAGTAATGGCTTTTCTGTGACAGTTTGGCAGAAGATGCACTCTCTCTGTCGGGGTTCACCAATCTCCCAGTTGCATCTGTAACCTAGACGTAGTCTATATAGCCTAACTGCTATTTCCCTGTGGGTTCCTTTTGGGATATTTAACCTTTCTAATTTGGTTGCCTGAAGATACCATGTTGCAGATGGCGAACCTTCAGCTATTCTCTGGTGTAGGTAGGCTTTGTTGAGATGTGAGAGTTTTTTGGTGATGATGTTTTTTATGTTCTCTAGGCTGGGTTGAATTGTTTTATGTATCACTGGATGACGAGTTGCCAATTTAGCAATTTCATCAGCTTTTTCATTTAATGGGATTCCAATATGGGATGGGATCCAGTTTAAAGTTGAGTTAAAAAACAGTTAAAAATGTTGAGGCCTTTGCCTTTAGCGACTGCTCCTTGATACAAAATGGTGGTAATTATTTCCACATTATCTTTCCACTGTTTTTGTCCTAGTATTTGAAGTGCAGCTTTTGAGTCTGTGTGTATGATTGCATTTTGAGTGTTTTGTGCAATCACATATGTGAATGCCTGTTGTATGGCGAACAGCTCAGTTTGGGTTGATGATACTAGTCCTCCCAGTCTCCAATATGCCTGAACGCTGGTCGTGCAAAGAGCAGCGCCAGCACTCTCATTTCCTGTGTCCACCGATCCGTCTGTGAAGATGTGGGTGGCTCCTGCTACTGCTATGCTATACATTTGCTCTTCTATTATGCGCCTTAGGATTGTCGGATCATAGGCAGCCTTTTTCATTGGGAGACTTTCTATTACTATTTTGAAAGTAGGCTCTTCCAAAATCCTCTCTTGTGTTCAAGTTTTATATAGGTCGCTAGGAGCAGGTGACGTGAGATCCCTATTGAGTGAGGTGTATGTGGAGGCTGCTTGACACGGTATGAATTGTTTTTATTAAAAATTAGATTTAAAAATAACAATTCTAGAAACAATCTCTATATCTTATTTACATTATTTTGAACAAATATTTATAAATTTTAAATCTGGTTTTAAATTCCTGGTATCATATATTATCAGGCACTAATCTTTGTTTTCATGATATACATGTCATAACATGAAAATAGCAATAGCAAGTAATACTAAAATGAAAGTTACTAAAATGAAAGTTAATGACTCACTATCACTTCAAGTGACTCTAGATAGGGTTTTGAAATGGTCAAAGGATTGGCAAATGCAGTTTAATGCTGATAAATGTAAAGTTCTGAGGCTAGGTAATGATGATAGAGTTACAAGATACGAGCTAGATGGTGTTGAGATTGCGAAGTCGGATTGCGAAAGGGATCTGGGAGTTATGATTAGTAAGAATTTAAAACAAAACGATCAATGCATGAATGTTCATAATAAAGCGAATAGGACACTCGGATTTATTAATCGAAGCGTTAGTAACAAGAAACCTGGTGTGGTTCTTAAGCTATATCTTGCTCTGGTTAGGCCCCATTTAGATTATGCAGTTCAGTTTTGGTCGCCGTATTATAGAATGGATATAAATTCACTTGAATGTGTCCAACGTAGGGTGACTAAGTTAATTCCCCAAATTAGAAATCTTTCATATGAAGAAAGATTAACAAAGCTTAAGTTGCATTCACTGGAAAGGCGAAGAGTTAGGTGTGACATGATAGAGGTTTACAAGTGGATGAATGGACATAACAGGGGGGATAATAATAGGGTATTAAAAATATCAACACAAGACAGAACACGAAACAATGGGTATAAATTGGATAAGTTTAGATTTAGGAAAGACTTGGGTAAATACTAGTTCAGTAAAAGGGTTGTTGATTTGTGGAACCAATTGTCGCGTAACGTGGCGGAGGTGGGGCCCCTCAATTGTTTCAAGCACGGGTTGGACAAGTATATGAGTGGGATTGGGTGGTTATAGAAAGGAGCTGCCTCATATGAGCTGTGGGAAAAACCTGCTGGGATTGATATAAGAGGAGACTACCAGGGACTTGTACTGAACTAAATTAAAAATTTACTGTCTGCAAATTAATTCAACTAAAATCTCTTGCTAGGGTTGTAAATCCTAGATCCTCTTTTCCTAATGACAGACTGTGGGCTGTAAGGGACACGTGGGGTGAATGACTTAGTTGATAGAAGTTCCAATCCACCTGTAGACAGGGATCTCACATCAGCTTGTATTTTATACAAGGATAAGATTTAATAAATTCAGTTATATGACTGAACACTGGCTCTGTTTAAATCAGGGATTTAAACATACATAGTCTAACCTAGCACCATAACTTACAGCCAATAGATTCTTATACTATAAACAACAAATTAAATTGTAAAAGTATAATAAATGACCTTAAATATAGTCTAAATACTGTTAAGTAACTACTAGATTATATTCAATTAAATGAACTTATATGATAACTTAAAAATAACTAAGCAAGCAATTGATAACTTAATTTATATATTCAAGTATATATGCAGACATATTCAATTTATATGATACAGTTAGCTTGAGTGAATCTCTTCCAACGCTATGGACACTTGTGAGGTTTTTACTTATTGAGGCTGAATTCTTTCTGACACAATGGACACTCATGAGGTTCAGTGCTTGGATAAGATTCACAGCTACACTACAATTTTAATAAACTTACTGATATGTGAGGCTTAGCCTCGCTTTTTAACCAACAGACAGATTTATAGGATATTAAAGCTACACAAGCATACAATTGGCCAATCATATACCAAATAACCTTCAATATACTTCTCTGCCAGTCGGGGTGCCTGTCTGACAAGTTTGCCAGACTGATTAACTCTCTCTTGTTGAGTTTAGGCACGATATTTTGTCACAGTGTTGCTGTATGATGATCTGGTAGCGTTGCTACTTGGATTTTTCTTTAACTGCGTTGCAGAAGAATGATATTTGATAAAGAATAGGAATGAAGGTGGTGGAAACCGCGTCACTGTGATCTCCACTAAACACTCTTATTTTATATAAATGTTCTAGGATTTTCCTTGTAGATATTGTCCAGGTACTCCCCCAGTTCTAGAGAGTATTCACTGGCGATAAAAATGTTAAATAAGGTGTCCTTGAGCTGGTAATGTTCGCTAAGGATCAGTCACTTGTTCACTCATTTGTAAACAAACGCGGAGTGCCGCTGGGCTTTGTTGGTGGGCGCTTCACTCCCCCCATCGCCCTGCCATGCTCTCTGTGCACGGTAGCCTTCTATGAATATTGATTGATTATTTTTACAGTCTAGACTTATGATTGAAATAAGATGTGATTATAATATAATTAGATATAAGATTTAAAGATTATAAGTAGTATTTGAAAGTACCACTGAATCTTATTAAGGATTCGATTTTTAATCCTACCGGATGTTGAATCAATGTTCCAATAGTTTTTTAATTAACAAATCCTTCTAGAAGCTTCTGGATCCTTGAGAGATCATGTACAAAGTCACGTAGGCATCAAAAGGGCCCCTGTTGCGTACGTGTTCATGGTGCCATTGTCATCCAGGATCAAGCTATATAATGAATCTTTCATGATTCTAATATGATTTTGATACGATTTAGATACGATTTTGATATGATTTTGATATGATATAGAAATGATATAGTAATTATACATTTCTTAGATGATTATTAGATATGGTGGGTAAAAATTTCCCACATCTTCCAGAGGGAGAGAACTGGCACAGAGTCCAATACTTAGGACAATAGTAACCATATGTATTTATTTACTCTCCATTGGATTGATAATACAAGTGCAAATTTTGCTTGCACTTTTGTGCTGCTGTCCGTTGTGGACGATTGTGTCTGTTAGGAGTCTGTGGGTCTTGTGGAGTTAGAGTGTCTTGAGGTCTCTCAGGATCTAACTGCAGCTGGCTCACTGATTCCATGTGGATGAGTTTGTCCAATGTCTTCAGGGAAGTTGTTCCTTTAGACAGGATTTTGACTATTCTCAAAATCCCCTGACTATCTGGATGGACTGAGACAACTTTACCTAATGGCCAGTCAGCCCTAGGGCCATCACTGTCTACCAAGACAATATCGCCAGGTTGGAGATTAGATATATTATGTGGGACATTGGCCCCATAGTGATGTTCTCGTAGAGATGTAAGATATTCTTTTGTCCAAACATCATTCCATTTTTGGATTATGCTAGACAGATGCTTATACCCCTGAACCAACTCGCTCTGACCCACATATGAGGGATCTCTGATCTCATCATCCACTAGAGATGGTACTGGAGTCAGAAGTCTTCCATACATTAGGTGGGCAGGACTTAATGGCTCATGTTGAGTAGGATCCTCAGACAAGTAAGTCAACGGCCGGTTATTCACCCTTGATTCTATTTCCGTGATTACTGTCTGGAGTTCTTGAAGATTGATTTTCTGACGGTGTAGAGATTTTCTCAAGGATCTTTTTACAGTTCCTATTAACCGTTCATAAAATCCTCCGTGCCATGGGGCTCTCGGAGGGATAAATTTCCATCTGCAATGACGCTGTTCCAGTGTGGAAGTAACTGCAGGATGGGAACAGATTTCCCGTAGACATGCTTCTCCAGCTACCAAGTTTGCTCCGTTATCTGAAATCATCAGCTTAGGGCATGATCGGTGGGCTGCGAATCTGCGGAAAGCTTGAATAAATGATTGAGCAGTCATATCGGGTGTTACCTCTAGATGTACTGCCCTGGTGGTAGCACAGGTGAACAGACAGATGTATGCCTTGATAGGTTGCTTATCTGCAGTCCCTGTTAGATATATTGCTCCTGTATAATCTACTCCTGTCGTTTCGAAAGGTTGTAGATGGACCACTCGTTCCTTTGGTAGGGGTGGTGGCCCTGGATAAGAGCAAGTTCTTGCATCGTACCTTCGGCATATCATGCAATTCTTCAAGATTGATTTGACTGACTGTCTTCCCTGAGGAATCCAGTACTGCTGTCTGATTTGTGTGAGTGTGTCTAACACTCCTCCATATTTGATGATTTGTTGATGTGTATGCAACACAATCAACCTTGTGATCCAATGATTTTTTGGTAAAAGCCATGGATGCACGGTATCTAGATTGATATCTGCGTGTTTAAGTCTCCCTCCACAACGCAGAATGTTGTGATTTTCTTGGTCTATCCACAGACCGAGATTGTGTTTTAACTTATGCGGAAGATTTTCATAGTTATTCCCATAAGTTTCTCTCTGGGCTTGTCTTACCCAATAGATAAGTGCATCAGGAAAAGTGTATTTTATACCTTTTTTCCTGAGATAATGAAACACGTTCAGTGTTACATTGATTAATTTGATGAGCGAGGAGTAACGAGTACAATCCAAGACTGATATTTGAGCTTGCTGCCTGGTGGTAGTTATGGTTTGTGTCGTAATGACGTGTGGCTTTTGTTCAGGCCAACTACCATTCACTAACCATCGAGGCCCATGAAACCAAATATCTGCCTTTGCAAACTGTTTAAATGTCATACCTCTTGATAAGAGATCAGCTGGATTATCCTTTGTTGGTACATGCAACAATTGAAAGCCTGCGGAAATTTCTTTAATTTCCGAGACGCGATTTTTTACATATGGAGTTGGACAGTTGTCGTTTCGTACCCATTGTAAGACAGCTTCATTGTCAGACCATATAATGACATCTTTGATGTTCATGGTAGACAAGACTTGTTTGATATGCACTGCTAAGTGTGTTCCAGTTAGCATTGCCGTTAGTTCCATCTGAGGCAAAGTTCTCTTTTTTAATGGAGCGACTCTGGCCTTGGAGGTGATAAGATATGATTGATTAGAAGTCACTAAGTAAGCACAAGCTCCAAAAGCTTTGGCTGACGAGTCTGCGAATACATGTAGTGATACTTCTTCATTTTCCTCGACTATGTGTCTCAGAAAGATTATCTTTTCAACTAAAGTTTGTTCTTGAGCCACTTCCATCCAAGCTTTTTGTAACTGGATTGGTAGTGGATCATCCCAACCAACCTTAGCTTTCCATGCTTCTTGCACCAATAAACGCCACTTGATAGTCAAAGGATTTAGTAGACCAAGTGGGTCGAATACTTTGCTAACTTGTGAAAGCAAATCCCTTTTTGTAGTGATGTTGTAATTTACTGGCACAGATTTGATCGATATTGTGTCCGAGATTAAATCCCAATCCATACCTAACACCTTTTGTGATTCTGGTACGTGATATTCAGGGTAATCTCTTGCTATTTGATTATTCAATGTTGCATTATTAGAGGCCCAAGATTGTAGTGGCATGTTGGCACCTTGTAGCTCCTTGCTGGCCTCTTGATATAATTGTAACAGTTCAGTAGTACTGTTAACTGTCCCTTGAAAATTATCTACATATAGATTTTGACTGATTTCAGTCTTACAGGGACTTGATGATTTCTTCAGATGAGTATCTAGAGTTGCTTGCAACAGAAATGGACTACTTGTCGCCCCAAATAGAACTGATGAGAATCTGAAAGTCACTACAGGACTATTGACATCTTCTTGGTTCTCTACCCATAGAAACTTAGTGAAGTCTCTATCTTCTTCCTGCAAGCCAACTCTGAGAAAGGCCTTACTTATATCTGCTGAATACGCATATTTGTTAAGTCTAAACTTCAACAGTATGTCATACAATTTCTGAGTTAGACTTGGACCTGTTTGCAAACAATCATTTAGACTGGTTCCTTGGGGTCCAGATTTAGAACTACAATTAAAAACTATCCGTAAAGGAGTCGTTTTTGATTCTCTCATTACAGCCATGTGAGGTAAAAAATGGCCTATTTGCTTATTGTCATGTTTCACGACTTCGATGAATTTATTCTTTAATTGTTGAGCTATAATCTCATGATAGAGTTTTAAATGCTCAGGCCTTTTTCTTAGCTTTGCTAGTTGAGATTTAAATTGACTATAATCCATGTGATAATTGGTAGGTAAGGTTTTATGGTTGATTTTCCATGGTAGCCTTACCCAGTACTGTCCATCATGGTACTGTACAGTTTCTAAGTATTGATTGTATGCACAGACATCATCAGGACTTGGTTGTTCAGGAATTATTCCTATGGCATCAAGTTCCCACAATTGATGTACAGATTCCAATCCATCATCAATCATGTGGGGGATTTTAAGTGGTGACTGTTCTTTGCCTAGTCATGCCACTATTACAGTTTCTGTATGATGTGATTTTTCAGGAGTTGAAGGTTCAAGATCTAGTATAGGTCCTGTCATCAATATGCCTCCTGCTGATTTGAGTATATTCATACCCATAGATTCTTCTGATCCCAGAATGAATCGATGATAGTAGTCAGCTCCAATCAGGATTCCGATATCCCCTATGAGGTCAGAATCGAGTAGAGGATCTGCTAATTGGATTCCTTTTTCTTTTAGGAATTTAATAGTTGCTGTCAGACCAGTCACTTCCATTTCAGTAGGAATTTTATCAACTACTATGGCTTCTACTGTCCTTTGGGATGTACCTAGACAGACATTGAGTTTTACTACTGGAAAGGTTCTACGACCAGAATTAGTAAAAAAACCTGATATGGAGGTAGATACTTGCTTTGAAGATTTAAGTTGTAAATCTTCTGCCATCTTTTTACTGATAAAGGTTTTCTGTGACCCTTGATCAAAAAAGCCTCTAGTTGGAATACAAATTCCTTGATTGCATAGTTCTAGCTGTGCAGTAGGCAATATGGCTGCTGTAACAATTTCTGTATCCAAGTCGTTGACATTGCTCATTACTGTACAGAATTGTACGGCTGTTGTGGTATTATCATCTTTGGGCTTTGCCTGAGATGCAGGTTGATTATTGGAAGTCTGTGATCTGGATTGAGTGTTAATATCACCACAGAGTGCTGTGTGATGTACACTTTTATGACAATATTGGCAGTTCTGCAATTGAGTGATACACTCACTTGTATCGTGCTTCCGTAGACAACGGATGCACCTGTTCAGAGATTTCAGTCGATCGATTCGACTGGCACGGCCTACATAAACTGTGCATTGATAAATGGTATGTGCTTCTTGACAGAATAAACATTTTGAGGCAGTTGTAGCTCCTTTTGTCTTATCTGTCTTAGGAGCTTGCTTTCCTACAGTTCTGTTAACTGTGGGGGATACAGCATAAGAGCCAACATTATTCTGTCTCCACTTTGCAGAAGAGGAGTTTTGTTGCCTTGATTTTTGACTGCCATTTTGGACATTTTTGTCCGTGGATTCACCTTTGGGGATTTTTTCTTGAGATCTAAGTTTTCCTCAGCTTCGTAATCTTTGTACGTAAGCTCGAAGTCCATCAAAGATTTGGCTTTGTGATAAGATGTTGTTACAAGTATGTAAAACTTGTAGGTAAGTAATTACATGCAAGTAGGTGATACAAGCATGTAACACTTGTACTCCTCCAAGGATTTCCTTAAAGGATGAATTGTATCTGTAATAATGTGTATCTACATTATTCATGATGTGATGAAGCATTTTGCTTTTTCTTATTTTTCTCGGCTTTGCCTTTTCTATTAAGTAAGTCTCTTTGAGATGCTTGATTAACTTCAGATTTTCTGAGGCTGCTTTCACTCCAGTGAAAGCATGAGATTAGGTGATCAAGACTATATTCTTGGATTAAGATAGTTATCTTAGATGGATGATAATATTTGTATTGACATTGTCATGTGCTGTTAGCCTTTCAGATTGTGATGTGAGATTAAGATCGGTCTTAATCCCCAATTGTAGACTATTGTAGCCAAGTGATAATGACATTTGTCTATCACCTGATTTAAATGGTCTGTAGGCTGTAGATTCAAGTGATTTTTTTAGACACTTTGTGTCCTTTTCTTTTCTGTTTCAGCTGCTGGTGGAATACTGTTAGTCATTTTGACCTTTTCCGAGTTTCGGAGATTCCGAGATTTTTCTCCTTTTTCTGATGAATATGTTTGATGTTAATGTATTTTGATAAATGAGCTTTCCTGTCTACTTAGGTAATGATTCCAAAGATCGTCCTTCATTTCCTCCCTGGAATCTGGTTGTAGCAGGTGTTCAATTATCAAAAGTACTGTAATAATTTGATTTGTGACCCGAATGCACGAATGCACCAAGTTGGTAAATCCTGTAATAATTTTTTAAAAATAGTAAATAGCACTATTTTTGCAAAGTTATTACAAGATCTGTTACCCTAATAGTTGCTTGATAAAATACAGTAGATTGCCTACTGGTTTTACCTGTAATAGGGTATGTACAGTATATTATGGTTAGATTGTAATGAATGCTCTTACAGTGATGATAACACTTTTTTAAAGAATATTATGTAATGAGCAGCTCTGAAAATCAGTAGATTAGAGATAATGCTAGATAATACACTTAAATATATATGTAATGTTACCACAATGAGGTAGGTAATAGTATTTTATGATTAAGATGCAGTGCAGTGTCTTTGACACTGATATAGTTAATTACTGTGGTTTCTTAACACAAACAGTATCAGTATGCTATGAATGCTTACTTAATGGATATGGTGGCTTAAGCCACTGCAAACTATTTGTTTACTTAGATATATGGCTATGATAAATATTGGCTGATAGCTAGGTTAGGCTAGAATATGTAAGAATTATTCCAATGCAAAATCAAGAAGTTTCTTATGTATTTGGCATTGAAATATTCGGTAAACGAATGATCATAAATATCTAGGTATAAAGGACCAATTAATATCCGGTTCGAAGGACCATTAATGTGGGAAAAACCTGCTGGGATTGATATAAGAGGAGACTACCAGGGACTTGTACTGAACTAAATTAAAAATTTACTGTCTGCAAATTAATTCAACTAAAATCTCTTGCTAGGGTTGTAAATCCTAGATCCTCTTTTCCTAATGACAGACTGTGGGCTGTAAGGGACAGGTGGGGTGAATGACTTAGTTGATAGAAGTTCCAATCCACCTGTAGACAGGGATCTCACATCAGCTTGTATTTTATACAAGGATAAGATTTAATAAATTCAGTTATATGACTGAACACTGGCTCTGTTTAAATCAGGGATTTAAACATACATAGTCTAACCTAGCACCATAACTTACAGCCAATAGATTCTTATACTATAAACAACAAATTAAATTGTAAAAGTATAATAAATGACCTTAAATATAGTCTAAATACTGTTAAGTAACTACTAGATTATATTCAATTAAATGAACTTATATGATAACTTAAAAATAACTAAGCAAGCAATTGATAACTTAATTTATATATTCAAGTATATATGCAGACATATTCAATTTATATGATACAGTTAGCTTGAGTGAATCTCTTCCAACGCTATGGACACTTGTGAAGTTTTTACTAATTGAGGCTGAATTCTTTCTGACACAATGGACACTCATGAGGTTCAGTGCTTGGATAAGATTCACAGCTACACTACAATTTTAATAAACTTACTGATATGTGAGGCTTAGCCTCGCTTTTTAACCAACAGACAGATTTATAGGATATTAAAGCTACACAAGCATACAATTGGCCAATCATATACCAAATAACCTTCAATATACTTCTCTGCCAGTCGGGGTGCCTGTCTGACAAGTTTGCCAGACTGATTAACTCTCTCTTGTTGAGTTTAGGCACGATATTTTGTCACAGTGTTGCTGTATGATGATCTGGTAGCGTTGCTACTTGGATTTTTCTTTAACTGCGTTGCAGAAGAATGATATTTGATAAAGAATAGGAATGAAGGTGGTGGAAACCGCGTCACTGTGATCTCCACTAAACACTCTTATTTTATATAAATGTTCTAGGATTTTCCTTGTAGATATTGTCCAGGTACTCCCCCAGTTCTAGAGAGTATTCACTGGCGATAAAAATGTTAAATAAGGTGTCCTTGAGCTGGTAATGTTCGCTAAGGATCAGTCACTTGTTCACTCATTTGTAAACAAACGCGGAGTGCCGCTGGGCTTTGTTGGTGGGCGCTTCACTCCCCCCATCGCCCTGCCATGCTCTCTGTGCACGGTAGCCTTCTATGAATATTGATTGATTATTTTTACAGTCTAGACTTATGATTGAAATAAGATGTGATTATAATATAATTAGATATAAGATTTAAAGATTATAAGTAGTATTTGAAAGTACCACTGAATCTTATTAAGGATTCGATTTTTAATCCTACCGGATGTTGAATCAATGTTCCAATAGATTTTAATTAACAAATCCTTCTAGAAGCTTCTGGATCCTTGAGAGATCATGTACAAAGTCACGTAGGCATCAAAAGGGCCCCTGTTGCGTACGTGTTCATGGTGCCATTGTCATCCAGGATCAAGCTATATAATGAATCTTTCATGATTCTAATATGATTTTGATACGATTTAGATACGATTTTGATATGATTTTGATATGATATAGAAATGATATAGTAATTATACATTTCTTAGATGATTATTAGATATGGTGGGTAAAAATTTCCCACATGGGCCAATAGGCCTTCTGCAGTTACCTTTGTTCTTATGTTCTTATGATACTGAACCAGTATTTACCCAAGTCTTTCCTAAATCTAAACTTATCCAATTTATACCCATTGTTTCGTGTTCTGTCTTGTGTTGATACTTTTAATACCCTATTAATATCCCCTTTTAATATCCCCAAACCTGGGGATTTGTTTGGTTTGAGTTTTACTATTTGTTTAAGAACATCCTAAGTTGAGATGGTGACCATCCTTTGAGATGGTGTTGAGATTGCGAAGTCGAAGAGATGGTGTTGAGATTGCGAAGTCGAATTGCGAAAGGGATCTGGGAGTTATGATTAGTAAGAATTTAAAACAAAAGGATCAAAATGTTGCTGTTGCGAACTCGCTAGAAGAAGTGGTTAGAGGTGTTTGTTTGGGTTTAAACTGTTAGTAGATAGAGGTATGGGAATTGATTTGGAGGAAGGAGGTAAAAAAAGTATGTGTTTGTGGGAGAAAGGAATTGGCAAAACGATCAGGGAAAGAGAAGGTCCGCAAAATAACAATTCACTTAGGGTATATTACACTAACAGTAGAAGTCTAAGAAATAAAATTAACGAATTAAATGCTCTTGTCTGCACAGAAAAAATAGATATTATTGCACTTACCGAAACGTGGATGAATGTAGAAAATAGAGAACTATTAGCTGAATATCAAATATATGGATTTAAACTATTTCACACAGATAGATATATTAGACGAGGAGGTGGAGTAGCCATATATGTTAGGGACAATTTGAAATGTAGTCTCAAAGAGGGAATCAAAACAGAGCCACACACAGAAACTATTTGGATTGAATTAAACGAAAAAGCTAATAATATTATAATAGGAGTAATATATAGGCCACCAAATTTAGACAGAATGGAAGCAAAGCATCTATGGGATGAAATATCTAGAGCATCTAGATCTAACAGTATTTATGTCATGGGTGACTTTAATTTTAGCGGAATAAACTGGTTGAACAAAACAGGGAATAGTGAAGCAGAAGATTTTCTAGAATTAATTGACGATTGCTTTCTTACGCAACACATTAAGGAACCAACACGGGAAAATAATATTTTAGATTTAGTGTTAACTAACAGGGAAACGCAAATTAATGACATCGAAATAGGGAGTGAGCTAGGGAGCAGTGATCACAAAGAAATCAGATTTAGCATAGAATGGAATAGACCAGTAGGAGAAAATTCTGTTAAAGTGCCAGATTTTCGAAAAGCTGATTTTAATAGCCTAAGAAATTTTTTGGGTCAAATTGATTGGAAAGGCTTGGGTATGGGGTGTGGGCCGGTCTTGGAGCGAGACATGAACCCAGTGATAGGTGACTTAAATGGGGATTTCGATGTGGATTCAATATATAACTTATTTAAGAATATTCTAAACAAAGCACAGGAACGTAGTATACCATACAAATTGAATAGATCGTATACTAATGACCCAAAGTGGATAACAAAGAATTTGAAGAACCTTATAGGTAAAAAGAGAGCTTGGTACAAAAGGATTAAAAATGGGGAGGTCACTTTAGAACAGGAATTCGTACAACTGGTTAGAAATGTTAAAAAAGAGATAAGGAAAGCAAAAAGAAACTATGAAGTTCGCATAGCAGGGCAAGCAAAGACAAATCCTAAAGGGTTTTTTCAGTTATATCGTACTAAGACTAGGGAAAGGATAGGTCCATTAAAAACTGAGACAGGTCAAATAACAGATAGTGATGAAGAGATGAGTAGTATTTTTAATAAATATTTTGTATCTGTATTTACTAAAGAGGAACTTAACAATATGCCTTCAGCCGAACAAGTCTATGTGGGTGGGGACGAGGACAGGTTGACGAGTTTAGCAGTTACCAGGGAGGATGTTCTTAAACAAATAGTAAAACTCAAACCAAACAAATCCCCAGGGCCGGATGAAGTGTTTGCTAGGGTGCTTAAAGAATGCAAAGAGGAGCTTTGTGACCCACTGTCAACCATATTTAATAAATCAATAGAGTCAGGCAGAGTGCCAGAGTTTTGGAAAGTTGCTAATGTGATACCAGTTTTTAAGAAAGGAGATAGATCACTTGCGTCTAACTATCGACCAATTAGCCTAACGTCTATTGTGGGAAAGTTACTCGAATCTATAATAGCAAATAAAATTCGTCTTCATCTTGAAAAACATAAATTAATAATTGAGTCGCAACATGGTTTTATAAATGGCCGTTCATGTTTAACAAATTTGTTATCTTTTTATTCTAGCATTGTTGAGGCAGTTGATAGTGGTAAGGATTGCGATGTTGTATACCTTGACTTTAGCAAAGCTTTTGATACAGTGCCACATGAAAGACTGATTAAAAAAATAGAGTCTCATGGTATTGGGGGTGCTATATTAAGCTGGATTAGGGCATGGCTATACCAAAGGAAACAGAGAGTTAGAACATAAGAACATAAGAACAAAGGTAACTGCAGAAGGCCTATTGGCCCATACGAGGCAGCTCCTATTCTATAACCACCCAATCCCACTCATATACTTGTCCAACCCGTGCTTGAAACAATCGAGGGACCCCACCTCCACAATGTTACGCGGCAATTGGTTCCACAAATCAACAACCCTGTTACTGAACCAGTATTTACCCAAGTCTTTCCTAAATCTAAACTTATCCAATTTATATCCATTGTTTCGTGTTCTGTCCTGTGTTGATACTTTTAATACCCTATTAATATCCCCCCGGTTATGTCCATTCATCCACTTGTAAACCTCTATCATGTCACCCCTAACTCTTCGCCTTTCCAGTGAATGCAACTTAAGCTTTGTTAATCTTTCTTCATATGAAAGATTTCTAATTTGGGGAATTAACTTAGTCATCCTACGCTGGACACGTTCAAGTGAATTTATATCCATTCTATAATATGGCGACCAAAACTGAACTGCATAATCTAAATGGGGCCTAACTAGAGCAAGATATAGCTTGAGAACCACACCAGGTGTCTTGTTACTAACGCTGCGATTAATAAATCCAAGTGTCCGATTTGCCTTATTACGAACATTTATGCATTGATCCTTTTGTTTTAAATTCTTACTAATCATAACTCCCAGATCCCTTTCGCAATCCGACTTCGCAATCACAACACCATCTAGCTCGTATCTTGTAACTCTATCATCATTACCTAACCTCAGAACTTTACATTTATCAGCATTAAACTGCATCTGCCAATCCTTTGACCATTTCAAAACCCTATCTAGATCAACTTGAAGTGATAGTGAGTCCTCCTCCGAATTAATTTCCCTACCGATTTTCGTATCATCGGCAAATTTGCAAATGTTGCTACTCAAACCTGAATCTAAATCATTTATATATATTATAAACAACAGAGGTCCCAGGACAGAGCCTTGAGGCACTCCACTTACAACATTTTCCCACTCTGACTTGATTCCATTTATACTAACTCTCTGTTTCCTTTGGTATAGCCATGCCCTAATCCAGCTTAATATAGCACCCCCAATACCATGAGACTCTATTTTTTTAATCAGTCTTTCATGTGGCACTGTATCAAAAGCTTTGCTAAAGTCAAGGTATACAACATCGCAATCCTTACCACTATCAACTGCCTCAACAATGCTAGAATAAAAAGATAACAAATTTGTTAAACATGAACGGCCATTTATAAAACCATGTTGCGACTCAATTATTAATTTATGTTTTTCAAGATGAAGACGAATTTTATTTGCTATTATAGATTCGAGTAACTTTCCCACAATAGACGTTAGGCTAATTGGTCGATAGTTAGACGCAAGTGATCTATCTCCTTTCTTAAAAACTGGTATCACATTAGCAACTTTCCAAAACTCTGGCACTCTGCCTGACTCTATTGATTTATTAAATATGGTTGACAGTGGGTCACAAAGCTCCTCTTTGCATTCTTTAAGCACCCTAGCAAACACTTCATCCGGCCCTGGGGATTTGTTTGGTTTGAGTTTTACTATTTGTTTAAGAACATCCTCCCTGGTAACTGCTAAACTCGTCAACCTGTCCTCGTCCCCACCCACATAGACTTGTTCGGCTGAAGGCATATTGTTAAGTTCCTCTTTAGTAAATACAGATACAAAATATTTATTAAAAATACTACTCATCTCTTCATCACTATCTGTTATTTGACCTGTCTCAGTTTTTAATGGACCTATCCTTTCCCTAGTCTTAGTACGATATAACTGAAAAAACCCTTTAGGATTTGTCTTTGCTTGCCCTGCTATGCGAACTTCATAGTTTCTTTTTGCTTTCCTTATCTCTTTTTTAACATTTCTAACCAGTTGTACGAATTCCTGTTCTAAAGTGACCTCCCCATTTTTAATCCTTTTGTACCAAGCTCTCTTTTTACCTATAAGGTTCTTCAAATTCTTTGTTATCCACTTTGGGTCATTAGTATACGATCTATTCAATTTGTATGGTATACTACGTTCCTGTGCTTTGTTTAGAATATTCTTAAATAAGTTATATATTGAATCCACATCGAAATCCCCATTTAAGTCACCTATCGCTGGGTTCATGTCTCGCTCCAAGACCGGCCCACACCCCATACCCAAGCCTTTCCAATCAATTTGACCCAAAAAATTTCTTAGGCTATTAAAATCAGCTTTTCGAAAATCTGGCACTTTAACAGAATTTTCTCCTACTGGTCTATTCCATTCTATGCTAAATCTGATTTCTTTGTGATCACTGCTCCCTAGCTCACTCCCTATTTCGATGTCATTAATTTGCGTTTCCCTGTTAGTTAACACTAAATCTAAAATATTATTTTCCCGTGTTGGTTCCTTAATGTGTTGCGTAAGAAAGCAATCGTCAATTAATTCTAGAAAATCTTCTGCTTCACTATTCCCTGTTTTGTTCAACCAGTTTATTCCGCTAAAATTAAAGTCACCCATGACATAAATACTGTTAGATCTAGATGCTCTAGATATTTCATCCCATAGATGCTTTGCTTCCATTCTGTCTAAATTTGGTGGCCTATATATTACTCCTATTATAATATTATTAGCTTTTTCGTTTAATTCAATCCAAATAGTTTCTGTGTGTGGCTCTGTTTTGATTCCCTCTTTGAGACTACATTTCAAATTGTCCCTAACATATATGGCTACTCCACCTCCTCGTCTAATATATCTATCTGTGTGAAATAGTTTAAATCCATATATTTGATATTCAGCTAATAGTTCTCTATTTTCTACATTCATCCACGTTTCGGTAAGTGCAATAATATCTATTTTTTCTGTGCAGACAAGAGCATTTAATTCGTTAATTTTATTTCTTAGACTTCTACTGTTAGTGTAATATACCCTAAGTGAATTGTTATTTTGCGGACCTTCTCTTTCCCTGATCGTTTTGCCAATTCCTTTCTCCCACAAACACATACTTTTATTACCTCCTTCCTCCAAATCAATTCCCATACCTCTATCTACTAACAGTTTAAACCCAAACAAGCACCTCTAACCACTTCTTCTAGCGAGTTCGCAACAGCAACAACCCCAGCTCTCGATAGATGCACCCCATCACGAGCATACATTTCATTTCTTCCATAGAAGTGTTCCCAGTTGTCTATGAATGATATTGCATTTGATTTGCAATATCTTTCCAGCCGGCAATTGACACCAAGTGCCCTCGATATCCATTCATTTCCCACTCCCTTTCTTGGAAGAATGCCACATATGATCGGGATTCCTCCCTTGCTCCTAACTAACTCTATGGCTGTTTTATACCTCTGAATCAGTTCCTCACTCCTGACTCGACCAACATCATTTCCTCCCACGCTAATGCAAATAATGGGATTGTTCCCATTACCAGCCATAATATCATTCATGTTGTTTATAATATCACCAATGCCAGCTCCGGGATAGCAAACCCTTAACCTGTTCCCCCTATCTCTAGCACAAAACGTTCTATCCAAATACCTTATCTGGGAATCTCCCACAACTAATGTTTGCTTAGGTACTTCCTTTACTTTCTGAGGGGCCTGCGCTTCCTTTCTCTTCGTTGCTTTCCCTTTTGCGCGATCCACAGTCTCTCCACAGCACTCGTCCTCCAAAACGTCAAATGAATTTGAAGTTGCTATGGCGTTTGAAGGCGGCTTTATCAAAGTCTTCTTAAGGCCCCTGTCTTTCGCAACTCTCCAAGACGAGGTCCCTTTACTGCTGGTCTCCTCCTTCGTTACTTCTCGTTGTTTTTTAAGCTGACGCACCTCCTCCCGCAGAGAGTCCAACTCTGTCCTCAGGGCTCCCACTAGAGTCACCAGGTCCTTCACTACAACTTCCATATTGCTATGATAATATAACAACACTCAGGAGCTCCGGTTAACACAACCTCTCACTGTGACTTCACCTGACCGACTGCCAAACTTCACCTGACCGACTGGATAGCACTTACTAACCTTCTGCAGTTACCTTTGTTCTTATGTTCTTATGTTCTTATCAATGCATAAATGTTCGTAATAAGGCAAATCGGACACTTGGATTTATTAATCGCAGCATCAGTAACAAGACACGTGGTGTGGTTCTCAAGCTATATCTTGCTCTAGTTAGGCCCCATTTAGATTATGCAGTTCAGTTTTGGTCGCCATATTATAGAATGGATAAAAATTCACTTGAACTTGTCCAGCATAGGATGACTAAGTTAATTCCCCAAATTAGAAATCATTCATATGAAGAAAGATTAACAAAGCTTAAGTTGCATTCACTGGAAAGGCGAAGAGTTAGGTGTGACATGATAGAGGTTTACAAGTGGGTGAATGGACATAACAAAGGGGATATTAATGGGGTATTAAAAGTATCAACATAAGACAGAACACGAAACAATGGGTATAAATTGGATAAGTATAGATTTAGGAAAGATTTGGGTAAATACTGGTTCAGTAACAGGGTTGTTGATTTGTGGAACCAATTGGCGCGTAACATTGTGGAGGTGGGGTCATTCGATTGTTTCAAGCATGGGTTGGACATGTATATGAGTGGGATTGGGTGGTTATAAATAGGAGCTGCCTCGTATGGGCCAACAGGCCTTCTGCAGTTGCCTCTGTTCTTATGTTATCCTCCCTGGTAACTTCTAAACTCGTCAATCTGTCCTCGTCACCACCCACATAGACTTGTTCGGCTGAAGGCATATTGTTAAGTTCCTCTTTATTAAATACAGATACAAAATATTTATTAAAAATACTACTCATCTCTTCATCACTATCTGTTATTTGACTTGTCTCAGATTTTAATGGACCTATCCTTTCCCTAGTCTTAGTTCGATATAACTGAAAAAACCCTTTAGGATTTGACTTTGCTTGCTCTTCTATTCGAACTTCATAGTTTCTTTTTGCTTTCCTAATGTCTTTTTTAACATTTCCAACCAGTTGTATGAATTCCTGTTCTAAACTGACTACCCCATTCCTAATCCTTTTGTACCAAGCTCTCTTTTTACCTATAAGGTTCTTTAAATTCTTTGTTATCCACTTTGGGTCAATAGTATTCGATCTATTCAATTTGTATGGTATACAACGTTCCTGTGCTTTGTTTAGAATATTCTTAAATAACATATATTAAATCCACATCGAAATCCCTTTTTACGTCACCTTTCGCTAGGTTCATGTCTCGCTCCAAGACCGGCCCACACCCAATACCCAAGACTTTTCAATCTATTTGACCCAAAAAATTTCTTAGGCTATTAAAATCAGCTTTTCGAAAATCTGGCACTTTAACAGAATTTTCTCCTACAGGTCTATTCCATTCAATGCTAAATCTGATTACTTTGTGATCACTGTTCCCTAGCTCACTCCCTATTCCGATGTCATTAATTTGTGTTTCCCTGTTAGTTAACACTAAATCTAAAATATTATTTTCCCGCGTTGGTTCCTTCAACATTCAATATGGTATTAAATGTATCAACTCAAGACAGAACACAAAACAATGGGAATAAATTGGATAAATTTAGATTTATGAATGACTTGGGTAAATACTGGTTGTTGATTTGTGGAACCAATTAAAGAGTAACGTGGTGGAGGTGGGGTCCCACGATTGTTTCAAGCACCGGTTGGACATGTTGTTACGGTGCCCTCTCCTATTTATTTCGTTTGCCTGCTTTAAGAGTCATATCAGCTCTCCCTACTGATTCTCTGAGGTTCAGGGAGTCTATTGATATATAAGAACAAAGGCAACTGCAGAAGGCCTATTGGCCCATACGAGGCAACTCCTATTTATAACCACCCAATCCCACTCATGTACTTGTCCAACCCGCGCTTGAAACAATCGAGGGACACCACCTCCACAATGTTACGTGGCAATTGGTTCCACAAATCAACAACCCTGTTACTGAACCAGTATTTACCCAAGTCTTTCCTAAATTTAAACTTATCCAATTTATACCAATTGTTTCGTGTTCTCTCTTGTGTTGATACTTTTAATTTTGGTTGTGGGAGATTCCCAGGTGAGGTATTTAGACAGAACGTTTTGTGCCAGAGATAGGGGGAACAGATTAAGGGTTTGCTATCCGGGAGCTGGAATTGGTGATACTGTTGGAAACATGAATGATATTATGATGGGAAATGGAAACAAACCCATTATTTGTATTAGTGCTGGGGGTAATGATGTTGGGCGAGTTAGGAGTGAGGAACTAATACAGAGATTCAGAACATTGAATTAGTTAGGAGCAAGGGAGGAATCCCGATCATATGTGGCATTCTTCCAAGAAAGGGAGTGGGAAATGAATGGATGTCGAGGGCAATTGGTGTCAATTGCCAGCTGGAAAGATATTGCAAATCAAATGTAATATCTTTCATAGACAACTGGGAACACTTCTTTGGAAGAAATGAAATGTATGCTCGTGATGGGGTGCATCTATCGAGGGCTGGGGTTGTTGCTGTTGCGAACTCGTTGGAAGAAGTGGTTAGAGGTGTTTGTTTGGGTTTAAACTGTTAGTAGATAGAGTTATGGGAATTGATTTGGAGGAAGGAGGTAATAAAAGTATGTGTTTGTGGGAGAAAGAAATTGGCAAAATGATCAGGGAAAGAGAAGGGCCTCAAAATAACAATTCACTTAGGGTATATTACACTAACAGTAGAAGTCTAAGAAATAAAATTAACGAATTAAATGCTCTTGTCTGCACAGAAATGCAAATTTTCTGTGCAAATGCACAGAAAAAATATATATTATTGCACTTACCGAAACGTGGATGAATATAGAAAATAGAGAACTATTAGCTGAATATCAAATAAACGGATTTAAACTATTTCACACAGATAGATATATTAGACGAGGAGGTGGAGTAGCCATATATATTAGGGACAATTTGAAATGTAGTCTCAAAGAGGGAATCAAAACTGAGCCACACACAGAAACTATTTGGATAGAATAAAACGAAAAAGCTAATAATATTATAATAGGAGCTATATATAGGCCACCAAATTTAGACAGAATGGAAGCAAAGCATCTATGGGATGAAATATCTAGAGCATCTAGATCTAGCAGTATTTATGTCATGGGTGACTTTAATTTTAGTGGAATAAACTGGTTGAACAAAACAGGGAATAGTGAAGCAGAAGATTTTCTAGAATTAATTGACGATTGCTTTCTTACTCAACACATTAAGGAACCAACACGAGAAAATAATATTTTCCTTGTTAGTGTTAACTAACAAGGTTAGTTAACACTAACTTGTTAGTGTTAACTAACAAGGTTAGTTAACACTAACCTTGTTAGTGTTAACTAACAAGGAAACAAATTAATGACATCGAAATAGGGAGTGTGCTAGGGAACAGTGATCACAAAGAAATCAGATTTAGCATAGAATGTAAATGAATCTAGATACCATACCAATTTGTATGGTATACTACGTTCTTGTGCTTTGTTTAGAATATTCTTAAATAAGTTATATATTGAATCCACATCGAAATCCCCATTTAAGTCACCTATCGCTGGGTTCATGTCTCGCTCCAAGACCGGCCCCCACCCCATACCCAAGACTTTCCAATCAATTTGACCCAAAAAATTTCTTAGGCTATTAAAATCAGCTTTTCGAAAATCTGGCACTTTAACAGAATTTTCTCCTACTGGTCTATTCCATTCTATGCTAAATCTGATTTCTTTGTGATCACTGCTCCCTAGCTCACTCCCTATTTCGATGTCATTAATTTGCGTTTCCCTGTTAGTTAACACTAAATCTAAAATATTATTTTCCCGTGTTGGTTCCTTAATGTGTTGCGTAAGAAAGCAATCGTCAATTAATTCTAGAAAATCTTCTGCTTCACTGTTCCCTGTTTTGTTCAACCAGTTTATTCCGCTAAAATTAAAGTCACCCATGACATAAATACTGTTACATCTAGATGCTCTAGATATTTCATCCCATAGATGCTTTGCTTCCATTCTGTCTAAATTTGGTGGCCTATATATTACTCCTATTATAATATTATTAGCTTTTTCGTTTAATTCAATCCAAATAGTTTCTGTGTGTGGCTCTGTTTTGATTCCCTCTTTGAGACTACATTTCAAATTGTCCCTAACATATATGGCTACTCCACCTCCTCGTCTAATATATCTATCTGTGTGAAATAGTTTAAATCCATATATTTGATATTCAGCTAATAGTTCTCTATTTTCTACATTCATCCACGTTTCGGTAAGTGCAATAATATCTATTCTTTCTGTGCAGACAAGAGCATTTAATTCGTTAATTTTATTTCTTAGACTTCTACTGTTAGTGTAATATACCCTAAGTGAATTGTTATTTTGCGGACCTTCTCTTTCCCTGATCGTTTTGCCAATTCCTTTCTCCCACAAACACATACTTTTATTACCTCCTTCCTCCAAATCAATTCCCATACCTCTATCTACTAACAGTTTAAACCCAAACAAACACCTCTAACCACTACTTCTAACGAGTTCCCAACAGCAACAACCCCAGCTCTCGATAGATGCACCCCATCACGAGCATACATTTCATTTCTTCCATAGAAGTGTTCCCAGTTGGTTGTCTATGAAAGATATTGCATTTGATTTGCAATATCTTTCCAGCCGGCAATTGACACCAAGTGCCCTCGATATCCATTCATTTCCCACTCCCTTTCTTGGAAGAATACCACATATGATCGGGATTCCTCCCTTGCTCCTAACTAACTCTATGGCTGTTTTACACCTCTGAATCAGTTTCTCACTCCTAACTCGACCAACATCATTTCCTCCCACGCTAATGCAAATAATGGGATTGTTCCCATTACCAGCCATAATATCATTCATGTTGTTTATAATATCACCAATGCCAGCTCCGGGATAGCAAACCCTTAACCTGTTCCCCCTATCTCTAGCACAAAACGTTCTATCCAAATACCTTATCTGGGAATCTCCCACAACTAATGTTTGCTTAGGTACTTCCTTTACTTTCTGAGGGGCCTGCGCTTCCTTTCTCTTCGTTGCTTTCCCTTTTGAGCGATCCACAGTCTCTCCACAGCACTCGTCCTCCAAAACGTCAAATGAATTAGAAGTTTCTATGGCGTTTGAAGGCGGCTTTATCAAAGTCTTCTTAAGGCCCCTGTCTTTCACTGAGTAGCAGTGAAAGTAGGAGGAGCAGACGAGTAGTAGTATCCAATTTATACCCATTGTTTCGTGTTCTGTCTTGTGTTGATACTTTTAATACCCTAATAATATCCCCCTTTGTTATGTCCATTCACCCACTTTAAAACCTCTATTATGTCACCCCTAACTCTTCGCCTTTCCAGTGAATGCAACTTAAGCTTTGTTAATCTTTCTTCATATAAAATATTTCTAATATGGAGAATTAACTTAGTCATCCTACGCTGGACACGTTTAAGTGAATTTATGTCCATTCTATTATATGGCGACCAAAACTGAACTGCATAATCTAAATGGGGCCTAACTAGTGCAAGATATAGCTTGAGAACCACAGCAGGTGTCTTGTTACTAACGCTGCGATTAATAAATCCAAGTGTCCGATTTGCCTTATTACGAACATTTATGCATTGATCCTTTTTTTTTAAATTCTTACTAATCATAACTCTCAGATCCCTTTCGCAATCCGACTTCGCAATCTCAACACCATCAAGCTCGTATCTTGTAACTCATTACCTAACCTCAGAACTTTACATTTATCAGCATTAAACTGCATCTGCCAATCCTTTGACCATTTCAAAACCCTATCTAGATCAACCAAAATTTGCTTCGGTACCGCCCTAATTTTCTGAGCAGCCTGAGAGGCCCGCGTTCCGCCGTTCCTCGCTGCAGGCGCACTACAGCACTCGTCCTCCAACACGGCAAATGAATTTGCCGTCCTTAGGGCGTCTTTAGGCGGCCTTGTCAAGTTCTTCTTAAGACCCCTGTCTTTCACTACTTTGGTCTTCTCCTTCGTTTCCTCTCGAAGTCTCAGCCATCGTACCTTCTCCTGCAGGGAATCCATCTCTGCTCTCAGAGCTCCAACCAAACTCACCAAATCAATAACTAATCTTATTTTCTTATATGCAGAGAAATTGCTGTAACAATGCCCAGATTAATTCTGTGACTCACCAAACTAACAGAACTCAGCTCTAAATACGGAACGCGAACGCTGCATCCACTGTCATGTGGTTGAAACAATCGTTTCAACTTCGGTTTAAAAAAGGTAGACAGATCACGCTGTGCCTGTATATAGTTCTAGTTTAAAAAAAACTTTGTATCTTCAAAGAGATGGACAGAGAGACTGATTAAGCAGGATACATGTTCAGTGACATGCATTTTTAGTTAGTAATAAGTAATAGAGAAGTTAGTTTTTTTTAATCTGAAATATAAGAAGGATTTGTGTGTTTATTCAATGTAAAGACAGATATACAAAATTCATGTATCATGTTGATTACCTTACTGTCACTACCGACACTCCCACCACCATCACCCACACTACCTCTATTGCTACTCCAACTACCGACACTCCCACCAAGTATGGTGGAGATGTATGTTTGTGCCGAGGGAGTTGTTACAGTAATTCTGGTTGATTTAGTATTAGAATTAGAATTTCTAATGGAATTAGAAATCCAAAAGTTCATGCAGTGACGGAAGCTAGCAAATTGAGGTTAATCATGTTGGCAAAGTTTAGTATATGATTTACCCAATAGTAAAAGTTGATTTTAAAGGTTGTGGCTTAATACTAAATTTAGGAGGATTGAGTTTAATAGTTACATGTTATAGTTATCATGTTACATGATTAATCCCACAGGAATGTACACTGATCTCACAGGAACCTCCATCCTGGCAAAAATATGCTCACTATAGGTATATCTAGTATAATAACTTTTCAGCAACACAATGATAAGGATGTCTAATGATTGATTCTCGAAGATATTTTAATGACAAATCGACATAAATTTTGTGATAAAAAAGGTGAGAATATGCTGCTAATAATTCGTCGCTCTCATAAATTTTATTGATTAAAAGAAAATTACAAAACTTGAAATTTAACTGGCAAAAAATCTTTGCATATTCAGTATACTTGTTGTAAATCATGGTAATGACGCGGCAAAAGTAGGTAGCAGCGTTCAAAAACGTCTTGAAGGTTTTCAGACATTATTGAGTTTTCCATCAATTAAATTATTCCATAACTTTTCTTCCATGCACGAATGTCTGCCTGTAGTTCGGGAAGGCGACTATAAGAGCCATCATCCAACGGGCGCCTTGTGAAGGGGTCCGAGGGGACCTCTCGGACCAGCAGCAGACGAAGCAACGTCGACTCGTCTATCACCATCTTGGACGAGTGCAGCAGTACCAGCGCCTCCATCAACGTCTGCGTAACGCTGTCTCTGAACTCTTCCGGGACCTCATCTGATGATTTCTCACTTCTTGGACATCTAGGTACTAAGGAATGATGAAAGAAAATACCGGAATATTCTGCCTTTTTGACAAGGTAAGACAGATACTCTGAGTGGTCAAGTCGCAGAACCTGATAAATTGATCTACAAGGTGATATGGCTTCGTCTCCTGATATCATTTTGTAAAATCCATTTAGGAAGAACATAAGCCTCGTGAATCTGCTTCCATACTTATCTGGTAACGTCGAGCCAATTGTAAGAATAGAAGACGTAATCGTAAGTAAAGTATCAGCAGCGACTTTAGCCAGACCATGAGCTCCATATGCCTCCCTGGTGGTCCATAACTCCGTCAGAACAATATCATAAATCTTTAAAGCGTTCTCGGACATATCTAAACGATAATGTTCGTGTATATCAAGGGAATGCAATGCCATCTGATTTAAGACCTGCAGTATATTGTAGAGAAATTTTAATTCTGGTCCTATATTAATTCTCCTTAACTGGTCTACGGCTGCAACAGCAATAGCAGCAAGGTGGCCATTTAAATCAAGGCTCCATAAAAAATCTTTGAGATATCTAAATGAATTTATATATTTTAAATCTGGCATAATATGATAGAGATCCATATATTTTCTATTGGCTACCAGCCCGGCAACTGCTTGCATTCCCGAAGTGGCGTCCTTCAAAGCACAAATTGGCCAAATGCCGATTAAGTGAACCATTTGTAAGCGCAGGTACGGGTTAGGGCACAATTCCGGGTCTGAGAATATTTTAAGTATCCAGGATGTCAATGTAGTATTTTCAGAAACTACAACGTGGTACATTGCGCAAAATTAAAAGTCCTTTTCATTCCAAAACAGTGCTTGGTCCACAATTTTCCAAAGGACATTTTCCCATTGCCCTGTTATCCTGACCGACGGTGTACGCAAGGAAAGATAAAATGTACACAATACTCCAAGCTGAAATTTTTTAAAGCACAACAAACTTACATTGTCATTATTCAGGACATTGATACTGTCTTTTGACTTGTCAATGAATTCCAAAATTTGCTCTGCAGAAAATCCTTCACTTAGGGTCCTTACGTCGGCTAAGATCGATTGTTCAAGACTTTGAAAATATCTAATTTGAACAATATTGTCCATATTGTCTTGAAAAGTGTAACACTTTTTTCTTCGCAAATGTCTCTTATTAAAAAAGAGATGTTTCAAAGCACAACTAAATAATTGATCAACTCTTGATGATTGATTGATAAAGATTAAGCCACCCAAGAAGTGGCACGGGCATTTATAGCCTATAAATCCTCTCTGTTGTTTTGATGTTTCAGATTTAGCTACTTAGAACCAAGTGTCCATGAAGCACAGGCTATGGTGAGCCCGTAATAAAATCCTCTCTTGTGTTCAAGTTTTATATAGGTCGCTAGGAGCAGGTGACGTGAGATCCCTATTGAGTGATGTGTATGTGGAGGCTGCTTGACGCGGTCTGAATTGTTTTTATTAAAAATTAGATTTAAAAATAACAATTCTAGAAACAATCTCTATATCTTATTTACATTATTTTGAACAAATATTTATAAATTTTAAATCTGGCTTTAAATTCCTGGTATCATATATTATCAGGCACTAATCTTTGTTTTCATGATATTGTGACGATAATCTCCTTCAAGAGATTGAGCCTGCTCTTCCCTCCACAATTACGTCGTTAAAACTATATAAAACTACTATGGAAGAAATGTCCAACAACGACAACAACACCAGCAACGTTTGCCAGAGAGCAAAACGTATGCAGCCACGGACACCTGCTCAGACTCAAACCGCCAAACTACCTGTCTTACTACCGGCTCCGCTGATTGGTCGCCGGTCTGGCTGCACCTGCACTCGCCCCCCCCCATACTACTTGATGTCTGGGGTCGCCACGACCTCAGACCTCAGAATATTCTGTGCTTCCACAGTTAACACTTCTCCCGGCTAGACGTAAGCGTATACTGAGAGAGGTGGTAGCTTAAAGCCAATATTCCAGCACCTTACATTTATTTTTGTATTGCACTTGTTATTTTGTCTTAACGTAACTTTTCATTGTGTCATTTAATTATTCTTATTATTTTGATTGATTGATTTTATTATACAAATTTGTTTGTCCATTTTTTCATGTTTTGATTTATTTAACGTAATTAAAATTTCATTGTTAAAATTTACTTGTGTTTTGTGTGTCTTCTCCTTACCTTACCACAGACGAAGTTCCAGTTTTTTCTATTTTTTTTATAACTATGTGACGAGGCCATTCCCCTAGCCTTAAACAGCCGAACACCAACGCGTTACCGTCACAAGTTATATGGGGGCCTGTCCTAGGAGCTTCACTCAGGTACTGGTGCCAAGTGGTAATTTATGGTAAGCGTATTTATCTTTGTTAACGTAGCTTTACTATTTTTCATATTCAATTTCATTTTTTATAAGGTGCGGTGTATTGTGCATTACGAGAGTAACATATAGTGAAGGTGAGACAACTTTGGATTACGTGGTGACTGTAGGCCGCAGTCATACTCTTAATTGGTCATCTCTCCCTCCGTGTTATTACTCGTGTTTACCATCTTTGTCCCTTGAATATTTCTCATTTTTGACAGATCATCATATTGGTACCCTGGTACTGTGGTCTGCCCCGGGTCAAGAGTACCCAATCTTCTGCAATCTGACTGTAGGAGGACAAAGAGGGCCATAGTTCCTCTAGCTCGAACTTTAGTTGCTGAATTGGGACCTCAGCGGCAGTTCTCGTCACCAGTTGACACCTCGCACCCCTACACGTCAGTCAGAGATGATGATACATACAACGGTAGGGAATTAGCTTACTTTTCAGAGCACAAAAGTTCGCTAATTCTGTAAGTATCATATTAAATTCAGTAGGAAAAACTTGCTTTATGTCCTATAGAGACTTGGCAAGGTATGCCTACATCCTTGGACTACCAATTTTACTTTTGAAGCATTTAACTGTTTCATTTGTTTTCGAAACTCTGTTTCATTTGTTAGTAGGATTTTCTTGCCCTTATCCTCTTACATGAGTACCGGGTACAAGATTTCCTGCGCCCTTGATTTAATTTAATCATTTAACATCTTTTACTTAACTTTAATTGTTAAAGATCTCACAGGATAGGTACAAGTTGCCACGTTGTCCTGTTTCTGACATTCACTATTGAATATTCGTGTACCTTTATTTGCTAATTTCACCATGTTTCGTCTCCAAGCTTTCCGTACAAATCCAGCAGGTGAAATAGGGACTTTAAGTCGTGCCAAGAAGACTGAATTACAAACTCTTGCACATGAGTATCAATTAGAAGTTCCCTACCAAGCCAACAAAAATGACCTCCACAACCTGTTGCTGGATTACTATTTAGAGCAAGGTAAGATCGACTCTGAAACTCATGAAACTTACTATATTACAGATAAAACTGATTTGGCGACGATGAAACTCAAACTAGAGCTGGCCAAGATTGAAGAACGAACAGCCGCCATACGGAGGGAAGAACAAGAACGAGAAATCACCCTCAGAGAACGCGAAGCTGCTTTGAGGAGAGACGAACAAGAACGTGAAATCGCCCTCAAGGAACGTGAGTTTGCATTACTCCGTGAACGGGAACGAGAACAGCTTGAAACACTCCAGGAGCGGGAACGCTTACAGCTTGAAACCAAACAACGCGAGTTGGAGATGCAACGCGAGCATGACAAGCAACAAGCGACTCTGGCTCTAGAGTGTCGTCAACGTAAAATCGCCTTGGAAACTTCACACTTCACTCAACGCCAACAAGCTACTGCCAATCTTCCCGTCAGTTTTAATATATCACATGCGAGTAAGTTAATACCATCCTTTGTAGAAGCAGAAGTTGATGTGTTTTTCACCACCTTTGAAACCCTTGCTAATCAACTCAGTTGGCCTGTCGACCAATGGGCCACACTTCTCAGAGTCCATCTTACAGGTAGAGCTGCAGTCACACTCAGTACTCTGGCGTCTGAGAATGACTACCACACTCTGAAACAAGCAGTGTTGGACGCCTACCTACTTTCCACCGAAAGTTATAGAAGGAAATTCCGTGACCACCTGAAGGCAAGTACCACTACCTTCCTTGAGTTTGCTAACACGAAACGGAGGTATTTCATGAAATGGCTGGAATCAGCACATGTCTCTACTTTTACAGAACTCGTCAACCTGATGCTTGTTGAAGAATTCTTGAGGCGTGTGCCGCCTCCTGTCCGCCTCTACTTAGCAGATAAAGAAGAAACCGACTACCTGAAGTGTGCTAAGTCGGCTGACACTTACAGCCTCATCCACTGGCTGACACCCGAACCATCCTCCAGTAAGAAGTCGTGGTACAGTTACGAGAAGGTGAGCCCCGATCAAGCTGGTTCACAACTGTACTGCAAGTATTGTAGACTCTATGGACATACCATAGACAAGTGTGGTAAGTCTCAATACAAGGGAACCACTGACCAACAAAGACCCAAACCAACTCCTCCTAAGTCCGGTAAGCCTGTGATGAATGTTGGTGTTGATGTTAATGATCTTTCTCTTTTCAGTAACCACCTGTATACTGGAACTGTCTCTGCCAACGGTTCAAATCCGGAGGGACGTTTCAAATTGAAGATCTTGAGGGACACAGCGGCTCTTCAATCGATCATCTTGAAGTCGGCTGTGCCCAACATCACCTACACCGGAGAAACTGTCTTCATCACTGACCTCACTGCTACCACTCCATACCCTCTCGCCAGAGTCCACCTGGATTGTCCCTACGTGAACGGGGAAGTCAAAGTCGCCGTCAGGGAAAAGCCTTTTCCCATGCCTGGAGTGCAACTTCTCCTAGGCAACGACTTGGCAGAAGACCTGCAACCGACCAACCTGATCGTCATGGACGAACCCCAGGTGTGTAACTCTGTGCCAAGTAACCCTATTCTAGAGTATGTTCCAGCAGAGGTTCAAGAGAGTGGTGAAGTTTCTCCTCCGGTTCTCGTGACCACCCGTGCACAAGCCGCACGTCCACAGCCAGCTGACTCTACTGCTACCGCTGTCCCTCAAGACCCTCAGAAACTCCCCCCGCATCTGACCAAGTTGGAGTTCCGTAAGTTGCAGAGGGAAGATCTTACTTTAACACCATTGTTTTTCCAGGCTGAGACTCAACCCGACAGTATTCCTGGGTTCTTCCTAGAGAACGACTTACTCTACCGCAGATATAGACCCAGTAAACTGAAGGAGGAGGACGATTGGGCCAACATCGAACAACTTGTGATTCCCACCAGCCTGCGGCCCACTATTCTACACCTGGCCCACGGAGCATTCTCCCCCTACGGCTTCAACAAGACTTACCATGGAATTCGTCAAGACTACTACTGGCCAGGTATGGTAAATAACGTCAAACAGTACGTAAAACAGTGTCATACATGTCAGATGGCAGGCAAACCGAACATCTCCATTCCCAGAGCGACACTGATTCCCATACAGGTGCCTGCGGAACCTTTCCACAGACTCATAATAGACTGTGTTGGTCCTTTACCTCGGACCAGTTCAGGTAACGCCTACATCCTAACCATCCTGAGTCCTACCACCAGATTTCCCATAGCAGTTCCAGTGAAGAACATCACGGCTGCTACGGTTATAAAACATCTATTGAAGATCTTCACTCAATACGGATTTCCCAGGGAGATTCAAAGCGACTGTGGTACCAACTTCACCAGTGATCTCTTCAAAAGGACACTGGAGGAGTTCAACATCAAACAGGTATTGTCCAGCCCCTATCATCCTGCTTCACAGGGTTCTCTTGAACGTAGTCATCAGACGATCAAAGCACTCTTGAAAAAGTTTTGTAGTGAAACCTCGAAGGATTGGGATAAACAGATTGACCTTATAATGTGTATTTTCAGAAGTCTCCCCAATGAGTCCCTAGGAGTATCTCCTTATGAGATGCTCTACGGCCGTAAGTGCCGTACTCCCCTTAAGGCTTTCAAAGACTCTCTCAGAGATGCCACCTTCAGTGAATGTGCCCCAGTTTCTTCAAAACCTTCAACACATTCTAGAGAGAGTCCACCGGCAATTGGTTCCACAAATCAACAACCCTGTTACTGAACCAGTATTTACCCAAGTCTTTCCTAAATCTAAACTTATCCAATTTATACCCATTGTTTCGTGTTCTGTCCTGTGTTGATACTTTTAATACCCTATTAATATCCCCCCGGTTATGTCCATTCATCCACTTGTAAACCTCTATCATGTCACCCCTAACTCTTCGCCTTTCCAGTGAATGCAACTTAAGCTTTGTTAATCTTTCTTTATATGAAAGATTTCTAATTTGGGGAATTAACTTAGTCATCCTACGCTGGACACGTTCAAGTGAATTTATATCCATTCTATAATATGGCGACCAAAACTGAACTGCATAATCTAAATGGGGCCTAACTAGAGCAAGATATAGCTTGAGAACCACACCAGGTGTCTTGTTACTAACGCTGCGATTAATAAATCCAAGTGTCCGATTTGCCTTATTACGAACATTTATGCATTGATCCTTTTGTTTTAAATTCTTACTAATCATAACTCCCAGATCCCTTTCGCAATCCGACATCGCAATCACAACACCATCTAGCTCGTATCTTGTAACTCTATCATCATTACCTAACCTCAGAACCAAAACTGAGCCACACACAGAAACTATTTGGATAGAATTAAACGAAAAAGCTAATAATATTATAATAGGAGTTATATATAGGCCACATGGGATGAAATATCTAGAGCATCTAGATCTAGCAGTATTTATGTCATGGGTGACTTTAATTTTAGTGGAATAAACTGGTTGAACAAAACAGGGAATAGTGAAGCAGAAGATTTTCTAGAATTAATTGACGACTGCTTTCTTACGCAACACATTAAGGAACCAACACGAGAAAATAATATTTTCCTTGTTAGTGTTAACTACCAAGGTTAGTTAACACTAACCTTGTTAGTTAACACAAATTAATGACATCGAAATAGGGAGTGAGCTAGGGAACAGTGATCACAAAGAAATCAGATTTAGCATAGAATGGAATAGACCTGTAGGAGAAAATTCTGTTAAAGTGCCAGATTTTCGTAAAGCTGATTTTAATAGCCTAAGAAATTTTTTGAGTCAAATTGATTAGAAAGTCTTTGGTATGGAGTGTGGGCCGGTCTTGGAGCGACACATGAACCCAGCGATAGGTGACTTAAATGGGGATTTCGATGTGGATTCAATATATAACTTATTTAAGAATATTCTAAACAAAGCACAGGAACGTAGTATACCATATAAATTGAATAGATCGAATACTAATGACCCAAAGTGGATAACAAAGAATTTGAAGAACCTTATAGGTAAAAAGAGAGCTTGGTATAAAAGGATTAAAAATGGGGAGGCCACTTTTGAACAGGAATTCGTACAACTGGTTAGAAATGTTAAAAAAGAGATAAGGAAAGCAAAAAGAAACTACGAAGTTCGCATAGCAGGGCAAGCAAAGACAAATCCTAAAGGTTTTTTTTCAGTTATATCGAACTAAGACTAGGGAAAGGATAGGTACATTAAAATCTGAGACAGGTCAAATAACGGACAATGACAAAGAGATGAGTAGTAGTATCCAATTTATACCCATTGTTTCGTGTTCTGTCTTGTGTTGATACTTTTAATACCCTAATAATATCCCCCTGTGTTATGTCCATTCACCCACTTTAAAACCTCTATTATGTCACCCCTAACTCTTCGCCTTTCCAGTGAATGCAACTTAAGCTTTGTTAATCTTTCTTCATATAAAAGATTTCTAATATGGGGAATTAACTTAGTCATCCTACACTGGACACGTTCAAGTGAATTTATATCCATTCTATTATATGGCGACCAAAACTGAACTGCATAATCTAAATGGGGCCTAACTAGAGCAAGATATAGCTTGAGAACCACACCAGGTGTCTTGTTACTAACGCTGCGATTAATAAATCCAAGTGTCCGATTTGCCTTAATACGAACATTTATGCATTGATCCTTTTTTTTTAAATTCTTACTAATCATAACTCCCAGATCCCTTTCGCAATCCGACTTCGCAATCTCAACACCATCTAGCTCGTATCTTGTAACTCTATCATCATTACCTAACCTCAGAACTTTACATTTATCAGCATTAAACTGCCAATCCTTTGACCATTTCAAAACCCTATCTAGATCAACCAAAATTTGCTTCGGTACCGCCCTAATTTTCTGAGCAGCCTGAGAGGCCCGCGTTCCGCCGTTCCTCGCTGCAGCCGCACTACAGCACTCGTCCTCCAACACGGCAAATGAATTTGTCGTCCTTGTCAAGTTCTACTTAAGACCCCTGTCTTTCACTACTCTGGTCTTCTCCTTCGTTTCCTCTCGAAGTCTCAGCTTTCGTACCTTAAGAACATAAGAACATAAGAACAAAGGTAACTGCAGAAGGCCTATTGGCCCATGCGAGGCAGCTCCTATTCTATAACCACCCAATCCCACTCATATACTTGTCCAACCCGTGCTTGAAACAATCGAGGGACCCCACCTCCACAATGTTACGCGGCAATTGGTTCCACAAATCAACAACCCTGTTACTGAACCAGTATTTACCCAAGTCTTTCCTAAATCTAAACTTATCCAATTTATACCCATTGTTTCGTGTTCTGTCCTGTGTTGATACTTTTAAAACCCTATTAATATCCCCCCGGTTATGTCCATTCATCCACTTGTAAACCTCTATCATGTCACCCCTAACTCTTCGCCTTTCCAGTGAATGCAACTTAAGCTTTGTTAATCTTTCTTCATATGAAAGATTTCTAATTTGGGGAATTAACTTAGTCATCCTACGCTGGACACGTTCAAGTGAATTTATATCCATTCTATAATATGGCGACCAAAACTGAACTGCATAATCTAAATGGGGCCTAACTAGAGCAAGATATAGCTTGAGAACCACACCAGGTGTCTTGTTACTAACGCTGCGATTAATAAATCCAAGTGTCCGATTTGCCTTATTACGAACATTTATGCATTGATCCTTTTGTTTTAAATTCTTACTAATCATAACTCCCAGATCCCTTTCGCAATCCGACTTCGCAATCACAACACCATCTAGCTCGTATCTTGTAACTCTATCATCATTACCTAACCTCAGAACTTTACATTTATCAGCATTAAACTGCATCTGCCAATCCTTTGACCATTTCAAAACCCTATCTAGATCAACTTGAAGTGATAGTGAGTCCTCCTCCGAATTAATTTCCCTACCGATTTTCGTATCATCGGCAAATTTGCAAATGTTGCTACTCAAACCTGAATCTAAATCATTTATATATATTATAAACAACAGAGGTCCCAGGACAGAGCCTTGAGGCACTCCACTTACAACATTTTCCCACTCTGACTTGATTCCATTTATACTAACTCTCTGTTTCCTTTGGTATAGCCATGCCCTAATCCAGCTTAATATAGCACCCCCAATACCATGAGACTCTATCTTTTTAATCAGTCTTTCATGTGGCACTGTATCAAAAGCTTTGCTAAAGTCAAGGTATACAACATCGCAATCCTTACCACTATCAACTGCCTCAACAATGCTAGAATAAAAAGATAACAAATTTGTTAAACATGAACGGCCATTTATAAAACCATGTTGCGACTCAATTATTAATTTATGTTTTTCAAGATGAAGACGAATTTTATTTGCTATTATAGATTCGAGTAACTTTCCCACAATAGACGTTAGGCTAATTGGTCGATAGTTAGACGCAAGTGATCTATCTCCTTTCTTAAAAACTGGTATCACATTAGCAACTTTCCAAAACTCCGGCACTCTGCCTGACTCTATTGATTTATTAAATATGGTTGACAGTGGGTCACAAAGCTCCTCTTTGCATTCTTTAAGCACCCTGGCAAACACTTCATCCGGCCCTGGGGATTTGTTTGGTTTGAGTTTTACTATTTGTTTAAGAACATCCTCCCTGGTAACTGTTAAACTCGTCAACCTGTCCTCGTCCCCACCCACATAGACTTGTTCGGCTGAAGGCATATTGTTAAGTTCCTCTTTAGTAAATACAGATACAAAATATTTATTAAAAATACTACTCATCTCTTCATCACTATCTGTTATTTGACCTGTCTCAGTTTTTAATGGACCTATCCTTTCCCTAGTCTTAGTACGATATAACTGAAAAAACCCTTTAGGATTTGTCTTTGCTTGCCCTGCTATGCGAACTTCATAGTTTCTTTTTGCTTTCCTTATCTCTTTTTTAACATTTCTAACCAGTTGTACGAATTCCTGTTCTAAAGTGACCTCCCCATTTTTAATCCTTTTGTACCAAGCTCTCTTTTTACCTATAAGGTTCTTCAAATTCTTTGTTATCCACTTTGGGTCATTAGTATTCGATCTATTCAATTTGTATGGTATACTACGTTCCTGTGCTTTGTTTAGAATATTCTTAAATAAGTTATATATTGAATCCACATCGAAATCCCCATTTAAGTCACCTATCGCTGGGTTCATGTCTCGCTCCAAGATCGGCCCACACCCCATACCCAAGACTTTCCAATCAATTTGACCCAAAAAATTTCTTAGGCTATTAAAATCAGCTTTTCGAAAATCTGGCACTTTAACAGAATTTTCTCCTACTGGTCTATTCCATTCTATGCTAAATCTGATTTCTTTGTGATCACTGCTCCCTAGCTCACTCCCTATTTCGATGTCATTAATTTGCGTTTCCCTGTTAGTTAACACTAAATCTAAAATATTATTTTCCCGTGTTGGTTCCTTAATGTGTTGCGTAAGAAAGCAATCGTCAATTAATTCTAGAAAATCTTCTGCTTCACTATTCCCTGTTTTGTTCAACCAGTTTATTCCGCTAAAATTAAAGTCACCCATGACATAAATACTGTTAGATCTAGATGCTCTAGATATTTCATCCCATAGATGCTTTGCTTCCATTCTGTCTAAATTTGGTGGCCTATATATTACTCCTATTATAATATTATTAGCTTTTTCGTTTAATTCAATCCAAATAGTTTCTGTGTGTGGCTCTGTTTTGATTCCCTCTTTGAGACTACATTTCAAATTGTCCCTAACATATATGGCTACTCCACCTCCTCGTCTAATATATCTATCTGTGTGAAATAGTTTAAATCCATATATTTGATATTCAGCTAATAGTTCTCTATTTTCTACATTCATCCACGTTTCGGTAAGTGCAATAATATCTATTTTTTCTGTGCAGACAAGAGCATTTAATTCGTTAATTTTATTTCTTAGACTTCTACTGTTAGTGTAATATACCCTAAGTGAATTGTTATTTTGCGGACCTTCTCTTTCCCTGGTCGTTTTGCCAATTCCTTTCTCCCACAAACACATACTTTTATTACCTCCTTCCTCCAAATCAATTCCCATACCTCTATCTACTAACAGTTTAAACCCAAACAAACACCTCTAACCACTTCTTCTAACGAGTTCGCAACAGCAACAACCCCAGCTCTCGATAGATGCACCCCATCACGAGCATACATTTCATTTCTTCCATAGAAGTGTTCCCAGTTGTCTATGAAAGATATTGCATTTGATTTGCAATATCTTTCCAGCCGGCAATTGACACCAAGTGCCCTCGATATCCATTCATTTCCCACTCCCTTTCTTGGAAGAATGCCACATATGATCGGGATTCCTCCCTTGCTCCTAACTAACTCAATGGCTGTTTTATACCTCTGAATCAGTTCCTCACTCCTAACTCGGCCAACATCATTTCCTCCCACGCTAATGCAAATAATGGGATTGTTCCCATTACCAGCCATAATATCATTCATGTTGTTTATAATATCACCAATGCCAGCTCCGGGATAGCAAACCCTTAACCTGTTCCCCCTATCTCTAGCACAAAACGTTCTATCCAAATACCTTATCTGGGAATCTCCCACAACTAATGTTTGCTTAGGTACTTCCTTTACCCTCTGAGGGGCCTGCGCTTCCTTTCTCTTCGTTGCTTTCCCTTTTGCGCGATCCACAGTCTCTCCACAGCACTCGTCCTCCAAAACGTCAAATGAATTAGAGGTTGCTATGGCGTTTGAAGGCGGCTTTATCAAAGTCTTCTTAAGGCCCCTGTCTTTCACAAGGGGAAAGACTTTCCCTTCTCCTGCAGGGAATCCATCTCTGCTCTCAGAGCTCCAACCAAACTCACCAAATCATTAACTAATCTTATTTTCTTATATGCAGAGAAATTGCTGTAACAATGCCCAGATTAAGTCTGTGACTCACCAAACTAACAGAACTCGGCTCTAAATACGGAACGCGAACGCTGCATCCACTGTCATGTGGTTGAAACAATCGTTTCAACTTCGGTTTAAAAAAGGTAGACAGATCACGCTGTGCCTGTATATAGTTCTAGTTTAAAAAATCTTTGTAACTTCAAAGAGATGGACAGAGAGACTGATTAAGCAGGATACATGTTCAGTGACATGCATTTTTAGTTAGTAATAAGTAATAGAGAAGTTAGTTTTTTTTTAATCTGAAATATAAGAAGGATTTGTGTGTTTATTCAATGTAAAGACAGATCTACAAAATTCATGTTACATGTTGATTACCTTACTGTCACTACCGACACTCCCACCACCATCACCCACACTACCTCTATTGCTACTCCAACTACCGACACTCCCACCAAGTATGGTGGAGATGTATGTTTGTGCCGAGGCAGTTGTTACAGTAATTCTGGTTGATTTAGTATTAGAATTAGAATTTCTAATGGAATTAGAAATCCAAAAGTTCATGCAGTGACGGAAGCTAGCAAATTGAGGTTAATCATGTTGGCAAAGTTTAGTATATGATTTACCCAATAGTAAAAGTTGATTTTGAAGGTTGTGGCTTAATACTAAATTTAGGAGGATTGAGTTTAATAGTTACATGTTATAGTTATCATGTACATGATTAATCCCACAGGAATGTACACTGATCTCACAGGAACCTCCATCCTGGCAAAAATATGCTCACTACAGGTATCTCTAGTATAATAACTTTTCAGCAACACAATGATAAGGATGTCTAATGATTGATTCTCGAAGATATTTTAATGACAAATCGACATAAATTTTGTGATAAAAAAGGTGAGAATAGGCTGCTAATAATTCGTCGCTCTCATAAATTTTATTGATTAAAAGAAAATTACAAAACTTGAAATTTAACTG
This sequence comes from Procambarus clarkii, assembly GCF_040958095.1. Lineage (NCBI taxonomy): Eukaryota > Metazoa > Arthropoda > Malacostraca > Decapoda > Cambaridae > Procambarus > Procambarus clarkii. Next base: position 12,423,813 of record NC_091208.1, on the reverse strand, counting down.
ACAAAAAATCTTTGCATATTCAGTATACTTCATTACCATGGTTGTAAATCATGGTAATGACGCGGCAAAAGTAGGTAGCAGCGTTCAAAAACGTCTTGAAGGTTTTCAGACATTATTGAGTTTTCCATCAATTAAATTATTCCATAACTTTTCTTCCATGCACGAATGTCTGCCTGTAGTTCGGGAAGGCGACTATAAGAGCCATCATCCAACGGGTGCCTTGTGAGGGGGTCCGAGGGGACCTCTCGGACCAGCAGCAGACGAAGCAACGTCGACTCGTCTATCACCATCTTGGACGAGTGCAGCAGTACCGGCGCCTCCATCAACGTCTGCGTAACGCTGTCTCTGAACTCTTCCGGGACCTCATCTGATGATTTCTCACTTCTTGGACATCTAGGTACTAAGGAATGATGAAAGAAAATACCGGAATATTCTGCCTTTTTGACAAGGTAAGACAGATACTCTGAGTGGTCAAGTCGCAGAACCTGATAAATTGATCTACAAGGTGATATGGCTTCGTCTCCTGATATCATTTTGTAAAATCCATTTAGGAAGAACATAAGCCTCGTGAATCTGCTTCCATACTTATCTGGTAACGTCGAGCCAATTGTAAGAATAGAAGACGTAATCGTAAGTAAAGTATCAGCAGCGACTTTAGCCAGACCATGAGCTCCATATGCCTCCCTGGTGGTCCAAAACTTCGTCAGAACAATATCATAAATCTTTAAAGCGTACTCGGACATATCTAAACGATATGTCCGAGTAAACGATATGTTTACGTAATATCAAACTACATGAAAAACGTGAAAAAAGTCACTATATAACCATATTTGAGGATTTTAACTTCAAATCATAGAGCGAGGTTTCGTATTATTTAGATCCAAGAAAAGACATATGACAATGTTGTTTCCAATACAAATGATAAAAAAACAATGTATTTTCATTAGAATTAACTATAATGTTCTTGATTTTCCGTTTATATTAACGATGGAAGATGTACACATAAAACCGCTCTAATCCGGCTGAAACGTCGATATATGCAATAAAAACCGAACTTCTCCCCTTTTCAATATCTTACTCAGTATTTTAACGAGAAACAAATAGATGATTGAAAATGAAGTATTTAAGGTTATTATCTAATCAATTATGTGTTTGCATCATTTTTATCGTATATATATGAATTAAAACCCATGGACTGAAAATTCACAAAAACGTGGAAAACGGCAAAATATTGCCTAATTCGATGATATTTTGTTTAAATCACATGAAGGAAAAGGAGATGATAAACGTCAAAATATTGCTATATTCGATGATTTTTCGTACGAAACAAAATGCAAGAAAACTTGCTTAAAATGCAATATTATGCGAAATTCTGAGATTTGAAGGCCAAATCACATATCGTGATACTACATAAAATAGTATCGAAATATTGGTAAAAATGAATATATTTACGTAATATCAAACTACATGAAAAACGTAAAAAAAGTCACTATATAACCATATTTGAGGATTTTAACTTCAAATCATAGAGCGAGGTTTCGTATTATTTAGATCCAAGAAAAGACATATGACAATGTTGTTTCCAATACAAAGGATAAAAAACAATGTGTTTTCATTAGAATTAACTATAATGTTCTTGATTTTCCGTTTATATTACCGATGGAAGATGTACACGTAAAACCGCTCTAATCCGGCTGAAACGTCGATATATGCAATAAAAACCGAACTTCTCCCCTTTTCAATATCTTACTCAGTATTTTAACGAGAAACAAATAGATGATTGAAAATGATGTATTTAAGGTTATTATCTAATCAATTATGTGTTTGCATCATTTTTATCGTATATATATGAATTAACACCCATGGACTGAAAATTCACAAAAACGTGGAAAACGGCAAAATATTGCCTAATTCGATGATATTTTGTTTAAATCACATGAAGGAAAAGGAGATGATAAACGTCAAAATATTGCTATATTCAATGATTTTTCGTACGAAACAAAATGCAAGAAAACTTGCTTAAAATGCAATATTATGCGAAATTCTGAGATTTGAAGGCCAAATCACATATCGTGATACTACATGAAATAGTATCGAAATATTGGTAAAAATGAATATATTTACGTAATATCAAACTACATGAAAAACGTGAAAAAAGTCACTATATAACCATATTTGAGGATTTTAACTTCAAATCATAGAGCGAGGTTTCGTATTATTTAGATCCAAGAAAAGACATATGACAATGTTGTTTCCAATACAAATGATAAAAAACAATGTGTTTTCATTAGAATTAACTATAATGTTCTTGATTTTCCGTTTATATTAACGATGGAAGATGTACACGTAAAACCGCTCTAATCCGGCTGAAACGTCGATAAATGCAATAAAAACCGAACTTCTCCCCTTTTCAATATCTTACTCAGTATTTTAAAGAGAAACAAATAGATGATTGAAAATGAAGTATTTAAGGTTATTATCTAATCAATTATGTGTTTGCATCATTTTTATCGTATATATATGAATTAACACCCATGTACTGAAAATTCACAAAAACGTGGAAAACGGCAAAATATTGCCTAATTCGATGATATTTTGTTTAAATCACATGAAGGAAAAGGAGATGATAAACGTCAAAATATTGCTATATTCGATGATTTTTCGTACGAAACAAAATGCAAGAAAACTTGCTTAAAATGCAATATTATGCGAAATTCTGAGATTTGAAGGCCAAATCACATATCGTGATACTACATGAAATAGTATCGAAATATTGGTAAAAATGAATATATTTACGTAATATCAAACTACATGAAAAACGTGAAAAAGTCACTATATAACCATATTTGAAGATTTTAACTTCAAATCATAGAGCGAGGTTTCGTATTATTTAGATCCAAGAAAAGACATATGACAATGTTGTTTCCAATACAAATGATAAAAAACAATGTGTTTTCATTAGAATTAACTATAATGTTCTTGATTTTCCGTTTATATTAACGATGGAAGATGTACACGTAAAACCGCTCTAATCCGGCTGAAACGTCGATATATGCAATAAAAACCGAACTTCTCCCCTTTTCAATATCTTACTCAGTATTTTAACGAGAAACAAATAGATGATTGAAAATGATGTATTTAAGGTTATTATCTAATCAATTATGTGTTTGCATCATTTTTATCGTATATAAATGAATTAAAACCCATGGACTGAAAATTCACAAAAACGTGGAAAACGGCAAAATATTGCCTAATTCGATGATATTTTGTTTAAATCACATGAAGGAAAAGGAGATGATAAACGTCAAAATATTGCTATATTCAATGATTTTTCGTACGAAACAAAATGCAAGAAAACTTGCTTAAAATGCAATATTATGCGAAATTCTGAGATTTGAAGGCCAAATCACATATCGTGATACTACATGAAATAGTATCGAAATATTGGTAAAAATGAATATATTTACGTAATATCAAACTACATGAAAAACGTAAAAAAAGTCACTATATAACCATATTTGAGGATTTTAACTTCAAATCATAGAGCGAGGTTTCGTATTATTTAGATCCAAGAAAAGACATATGACAATGTTGTTTCCAATACAAAGGATAAAAAACAATGTGTTTTCATTAGAATTAACTATAATGTTCTTGATTTTCCGTTTATATTACCGATGGAAGATGTACACGTAAAACCGCTCTAATCCGGCTGAAACGTCGATATATGCAATAAAAACCGAACTTCTCCCCTTTTCAATATCTTACTCAGTATTTTAACGAGAAACAAATAGATGATTGAAAATGATGTATTTAAGGTTATTATCTAATCAATTATGTGTTTGCATCATTTTTATCGTATATATATGAATTAACACCCATGGACTGAAAATTCACAAAAACGTGGAAAACGGCAAAATATTGCCTAATTCGATGATATTTTGTTTAAATCACATGAAGGAAAAGGAGATGATAAACGTCAAAATATTGCTATATTCAATGATTTTTCGTACGAAACAAAATGCAAGAAAACTTGCTTAAAATGCAATATTATGCGAAATTCTGAGATTTGAAGGCCAAATCACATATCGTGATACTACATGAAATAGTATCGAAATATTGGTAAAAATGAATATATTTACGTAATATCAAACTACATGAAAAACGTGAAAAAAGTCACTATATAACCATATTTGAGGATTTTAACTTCAAATCATAGAGCGAGGTTTCGTATTATTTAGATCCAAGAAAAGACATATGACAATGTTGTTTCCAATACAAATCATAAAAAACAATGTGTTTTCATTAGAATTAACTATAATGTTCTTGATTTTCCGTTTATATTAAGGATGGAAGATGTACACGTAAAACCGCTCTAATCCGGCTGAAACGTCGATATATGCAATAAAAACCGAACTTCTCCCCTTTTCAATATCTTACTCAGTATTTTAACGAGAAACAAATAGATGATTGAAAATGATGTATTTAAGGTTATTATCTAATCAATTATGTGTTTGCATCATTTTTATCGTATATATATGAATTAAAATCCATGGACTGAATATTCACAAAAACGTGGAAAACGGCAAAATATTGCCTAATTCGATGATATTTTGTTTAAATCACATGAAGGAAAAGGAGATGATAAACGTCAAAATATTGCTATATTCGATGATTTTTCGTACGAAACAAAATGCAAGAAAACTTGCTTAAAATGCAATATTATGCGAAATTCTGAGATTTGAAGGCCAAATCACATATCGTGATACTACATGAAATAGTATCGAAATATTGGTAAAAATGAATATATTTACGTAATATCAAACTACATGAAAAACGTGAAAAAAGTCACTATATAACCATATTTGAGGATTTTAACTTCAAATCATAGAGCGAGGTTTCGTATTATTTAGATCCAAGAAAAGACATATGACAATGTTGTTTCCAATACAAATGATAAAAAACAATGTGTTTTCATTAGAATTAACTATAATGTTCTTGATTTTCCGTTTATGTTAACGATGGTAGATGTACACGTAAAACCGCTCTAATCCAGCTGAAACGTCGATATATGCAATAAAAACCGAACTTCTCCCCTTTTCAATATCTTACTCAGTATTTTAACGAGAAACAAATAGATGATTGAAAATGAAGTATTTAAGGTTATTATCTAATCAATTATGTGTTTGCATCATTTTTATCGTATATATATATGAATTAATACCCATGGACGGAAAATTCACAAAAACGTGGAAAACGGCAAAATATTGCCTAATTCGTTGATATTTTGTTTAAATCACATGAAGGAAAAGGAGATGATAAACGTCAAAATATTGCTATATTCGATGATTTTTCGTACGAAACAAAATGCAAGAAAACTTGCTTAAAATGCAATATTATGCGAAATTCTGAGATTTGAAGGCCAAATCACATATCGTGATACTACATGAAATAGTATCGAAATATTGGTAAAAATGAATATATTTACGTAATATCAAACTACATGAAAAACGTGAAAAAAATCACTATATAACCATATTTGAGGATTTTAACTTCAAATCATAGAGCGAGGTTTCGTATTATTTAGATCCAAGAAAAGACATATGACAATGTTGTTTCCAATACAAATGATAAAAAGCAATGTGTTTTCATTAGAATTAACTATAATGTTCTTGATTTTCCGTTTATATTAACGATGGAAGATGTACACGTAAAACCGCTCTAATCCGGCTGAAACGTCGATATATGCAATAAAAACCGAACTTCTCCCCTTTTCAATATCTTACTCAGTATTTTAACGAGAAACAAATAGATGATTGAAAATGAAGTATTTAAGGTTATTATCTAATCAATTATGTGTTTGCATCATTTTTATCGTATATATATGAATTAAAACCCATGGACTGAAAATTCACAAAAACGTGGAAAACGGCAAAATATTGCCTAATTCGATGATATTTTGTTTAAATCACATGAAGGAAAAGGAGATGATAAACGTCAAAATATTGCTATATTCGATGATTTTTCGTACGAAACAAAATGCAAGAAAACTTGCTTAAAATGCAATATTATGCGAAATTCTGAGATTTGAAGGCCAAATCACATATCGTGATACTACATGAAATAGTATCGAAATATTGGTAAAAATGAATATATTTACGTAATATCAAACTACATGAAAAACGTGAAAAAAGTCACTATATAACCATATTTGAGGATTTTAACTTCAAATCATAGAGCGAGGTTTCGTATTATTTAGATCCAAGAAAAGACATATGACAATGTTGTTTCCAATACAAATGATAAAAAACAATGTGTTTTCATTAGAATTAACTATAATGTTCTTGATTTTCCGTTTATATTAACGATGGAAGATGTACACGTAAAACCGCTCTAATCCGGCTGAAATGTCGATATATGCAATAAAAACCGAACTTCTCCCCTTTTCAATATCTTACTCAGTATTTTAACGAGAAACAAATAGATGATTGAAAATGAAGTATTTAAGGTTATTATCTAATCAATTATGTGTTTGCATCATTTTTATCGTATATATATATAAATTAATACCCATGGACGGAAAATTCACAAAAACGTGGAAAACGGCAAAATATTGCCTAATTCGATGATATTTTGTTTAAATCACATGAAGGAAAAGGAGATGATAAACGTCAAAATATTGCTATATTCGATGATTTTTCGTACGAAACAAAATGCAAGAAAACTTGCTTAAAATGCAATATTATGCGAAATTCTGAGATTTGAAGGCCAAATCACATATCGTGATACTACATGAAATAGTATCGAAATATTGGTAAAAATGAATATATTTACGTAATATCAAACTACATGAAAAACGTGAAAAAAGTCACTATATAACCATATTTGAGGATTTTAACTTCAAATCATAGAGCGAGGTTTCGTATTATTTAGATCCAAGAAAAGACATATGACAATGTTGTTTCCAATACAAATGATAAAAAACAATGTGTTTTCATTAGAATTAACTATAATGTTCTTGATTTTCCGTTTATATTAACGATGGAAGATGTACACGTAAAACCGCTCTAATCCGGCTGAAACGTCGATATATGCAATAAAAACCGAACTTCTCCCCTTTTCAATATCTTACTCAGTATTTTAACGAGAAACAAATAGATGATTGAAAATGAAGTATTTAAGGTTATTATCTAATCAATTATGTGTTTGCATCATTTTTATCGTATATATATGAATTAAAACCCATGGACTGAAAATTCACAAAAACGTGGAAAACGGCAAAATATTGCCTAATTCGATGATATTTTGTTTAAATCACATGAAGGAAAAGGAGATGATAAACGTCAAAATATTGCTATATTCGATGATTTTTCGTACGAAACAAAATGCAAGAAAACTTGCTTAAAATGCAATATTATGCGAAATTCTGAGATTTGAAGGCCAAATCACATATCGTGATACTACATGAAATAGTATCGAAATATTGGTAAAAATGAATATATTTACGTAATATCAAACTACATGAAAAACGTGAAAAAAGTCACTATATAACCATATTTGAGGATTTTAACTTCAAATCATAGAGCGAGGTTTCGTATTATTTAGATCCAAGAAAATACATATGACAATGTTGTTTCCAATACAAATGATAAAAAACAATGTGTTTTCATTAGAATTAACTATAATGTTCTTGATTTTCCGTTTATATTAACGATGGAAGATGTACACGTAAAACCGCTCCAATCCGGCTGAAACGTCGATATATGCAATAAAAACCGAACTTCTCCCCTTTTCAATATCTTACTCAGTATTTTAACGAGAAACAAATAGATGATTGAAAATGAAGTATTTAAGGTTATTATCTAATCAATTATGTGTTTGCATCATTTTTATCGTATATATATGAATTAAAACCCATGGACTGAAAATTCACAAAAACGTGGAAAACGGCAAAATATTGCCTAATTCGATGATATTTTGTTTAAATCACATGAAGGAAAAGGAGATGATAAACGTCAAAATATTGCTATATTCGATGATTTTTCGTACGAAACAAAATGCAAGAAAACTTGCTTAAAATGCAATATTATGCGAAATTCTGAGATTTGAAGGCCAAATCACATATCGTGATACTACATGAAATAGTATCGAAATATTGGTAAAAATGAATATATTTACGTAATATCAAACTACATGAAAAACGTGAAAAAAGTCACTATATAACCATATTTGAGGATTTTAACTTCAAATCATAGAGCGAGGTTTCGTATTATTTAGTTCCAAGAAAGGACATATGACAATGTTGTTTCCAATACAAATGATAAAAAACAATGTGTTTTCATTAGAATTAACTATAATGTTCTTGATTTTCCGTTTATATTAACGATGGAAGATGTACACGTAAAACCGCTCTAATCCGGCTGAAACGTCGATATAGTGCAATAAAAACCGAACTTCTCCCCTGTTCAATATCTTACTCAGTATTTTAACGAGAAACAAATAGGTGATTGAAAATGAAGTATTTAAGGTTAATATCTAATCAATTATGTGTTTGCATCATTTTTATCGTATATATATGAATTAAAACCCATGGACTGAAAATTTACAAAAACGTGGAAAACGACAAAATATTGCCTAATTCGATGATATTTTGCTTAAATCACATGAAGGAAAAGGAGATGATAAACGTCAAAATATTGCTATATTCGATGATTTTTCGTACGAAACAAAATGCAAGAAAACTTGCTTAAAATGCAATATTATGCGAAATTCTGAGATTTGAAGGCCAAATCACATATCGTGATACTACATGAAATAGTATCGAAATATTGGTAAAAATGAATATATTTACGTAATATCAAACTACATGAAAAACGTGAAAAAAGTCACTATATAACCATATTTGAGGATTTTAACTTCAAATCATAGAGCGAGGTTTCGTATTATTTAGATCCAAGAAAAGACATATGACAATGTTGTTTCCAATACAAATGATAAAAAAACAATGTATTTTCATTAGAATTAACTATAATGTTCTTGATTTTCCGTTTATATTAACGATGGAAGATGTACACATAAAACCGCTCTAATCCGGCTGAAACGTCGATATATGCAATAAAAACCGAACTTCTCCCCTTTTCAATATCTTACTCAGTATTTTAACGAGAAACAAATAGATGATTGAAAATGAAGTATTTAAGGTTATTATCTAATCAATTATGTGTTTGCATCATTTTTATCGTATATATATGAATTAAAACCCATGGACTGAAAATTCACAAAAACGTGGAAAACGGCAAAATATTGCCTAATTCGATGATATTTTGTTTAAATCACATGAAGGAAAAGGAGATGATAAACTTCAAAATATTGCTATATTCGATGATTTTTCGTACGAAACAAAATGCAAGAAAACTTGCTTAAAATGCAATATTATGCGAAATTCTGAGATTTGAAGGCCAAATCACATATCGTGATACTACATGAAATAGTATCGAAATATTGGTAAAAATGAATATATTTACGTAATATCAAACTACATGAAAAACGTGAAAAAAGTCACTATATAACCATATTTGAGGATTTTAACTTCAAATCATAGAGCGAGGTTTCGTATTATTTAGATCCAAGTAAAGACATATGACAATGTTGTTTCCAATACAAATGATAAAAAACAATGTATTTTCATTAGAATTAACTATAATGTTCTTGATTTTCCGTTTATATTAACGATGGAAGATGTACACGTAAAACCGCTCTAATCCGGCTGAAACGTCGATATATGCAATAAAAACCTAACTTCTCCCCTTTTCAATATCTTACTCAGTATTTTAACGAGAAACAAATAGATGATTGAAAATGAAGTATTTAAGGTTATTATCTAATCAATTATGTGTTTGCATCATTTTTATCGTATATATATATGAATTAATACCCATTGACGGAAAATTCACAAAAACGTGGAAAACGGCAAAATATTGCCTAATTCGATGATATTTTGTTTAAATCACATGAAGGAAAAGGAGATGATAAACGTCAAAATATTGCTATATTCGATGATTTTTCGTACGAAACAAAATGCAAGAAAACTTGCTTAAAATGCAATATTATGCGAAATTCTGAGATTTGAAGGCCAAATCACATATCGTGATACTACATGAAATAGTATCGAAATATTGGTAAAAATGAATATATTTACGTAATATCAAACTACATGAAAAACGTGAAAAAAGTCACTATATAACCATATTTGTGGATTTTAACTTCAAATCATAGAGCGAGGTTTCGTATTATTTAGATCCAAGAAAAGACATATGACAATGTTGTTTCCAATACAAATGATAAAAAACAATGTGTTTTCATTAGAATTAACTATAATGTTCTTGATTTTCCGTTTATATTAACGATGGAAGATGTACACGTAAAACCGCTCCAATCCGGCTGAAACGTCGATATATGCAATAAAAACCGAACTTCTCCCCTTTTCAATATCTTACTCAGTATTTTAACGAGAAACAAATAGATGATTGAAAATGAAGTATTTAAGGTTATTATCTAATCAATTATGTGTTTGCATCATTTTTATCGTATATATATGAATTAAAACCCATGGACTGAAAATTTAAAAAAACGTGGAAAACGGCAAAATATTGCCTAATTCGATGATATTTTGCTTAAATCACAAGAAGGAAAAGGAGATGATAAACTTCAAAATATTGCTATATTCGATGATTTTTCGTACGAAACAAAATGCAAGAAAACTTGCTTAAAATGCAATATTATGCGAAATTCTGAGATTTGAAGGCCAAATCACATATCGTGATACTACATGAAATAGTATCGAAATATTGGTAAAAATGAATATATTTACGTAATATCAAACTACATGAAAAACGTGAAAAATTCACTATATAACTATATTTGAGGATTTTAACTTCAAATCATAGAGCGAGGTTTCGTATTATTTAGATCCAAGTAAAGACATATGACAATGTTGTTTCCAATACAAATGATAAAAAACAATGTATTTTCATTAGAATTAACTATAATGTTCTTGATTTTCCGTTTATATTAACGATGGAAGATGTACACGTAAAACCGCTCTAATCCGGCTGAAACGTCGATATATGCAATAAAAACCTAACTTCTCCCCTTTTCAATATCTTACTCAGTATTTTAACGAGAAACAAATAGATGATTGAAAATGAAGTATTTAAGGTTATTATCTAATCAATTATGTGTTTGCATCATTTTTATCGTATATATATATGAATTAATACCCATGGACGGAAAATTCACAAAAACGTGGAAAACGGCAAAATATTGCCTAATTCGATGATATTTTGTTTAAATCACATGAAGGAAAAGGAGATGATAAACGTCAAAATATTGCTATATTCGATGATTTTTCGTACGAAACAAAATGCAAGAAAACTTGCTTAAAATGCAATATTATGCGAAATTCTGAGATTTGAAGGCCAAATCACATATCGTGATACTACATGAAATAGTATCGAAATATTGGTAAAAATGAATATATTTACGTAATATCAAACTACGTGAAAAACGTGAAAAAAGTCACTATATAACCATATTTGAGGATTTTAACTTCAAATCATAGAGCGAGGTTTCGTATTATTTAGATCCAAGAAAAGACATATGACAATGTTGTTTCCAATACAAATGATAAAAAACAATGTGTTTTCATTAGAATTAACTATAATGTTCTTGATTTTCCGTTTATATTAACGATGGAAGATGTACACGTAAAACCGCTCTAATCCGGCTGAAACGTCGATATATGCAATAAAAACCGAACTTCTCCCCTTTTCAATATCTTACTCAGTATTTTAACGAGAAACAAATAGATGATTGAAAATGAAGTATTTAAGGTTATTATCTAATCAATTATGTGTTTGCATCATTTTTATCGTATATATATGAATTAAAACCCATGGACTGAAAATTTACAAAAACATGGAAAACGGCAAAATATTGCCTAATTCGATGATATTTTGCTTAAATCACATGAAGGAAAAGGAGATGATAAACGTCAAAATATTGCTATATTCGATGATTTTTCGTACGAAACAAAATGCAAGAAAACTTGCTTAAAATGCAATATTATGCGAAATTCTGAGATTTGAAGGCCAAATCACATATCGTGATACTACATGAAATAGTATCGAAATATTGGTAAAAATGAATATATTTACGTAATATCAAACTACATGAAAAACGTGAAAAAAGTCACTATATAACCATATTTGAGGATTTTAACTTCAAATCATAGAGCGAGGTTTCGTATTATTTAGATCCAAGTAAAGACATATGACAATGTTGTTTCCAATACAAATGATAAAAAACAATGTATTTTCATTAGAATTAACTATAATGTTCTTGATTTTCCGTTTATATTAACGATGGAAGATGTACACGTAAAACCGTTCTAATCCGGCTGAAACGTCGATATATGCAATAAAAACCGAACTTCTCCCCTTTTCAATATCTTACTCAGTATTTTAACGAGAAACAAATAGATGATTGAAAATGAAGTATTTAAGGTTATTATCTAATCAATTATGTGTTTGCATCATTTTTATCGTATATATATATGAATTAATACCCATGGACGGAAAATTCACAAAAACGTGGAAAACGGCAAAATATTGCCTAATTCGATGATATTTTGTTTAAATCACATGAAGGAAAAGGAGATGATAAACGTCAAAATATTGCTATATTCGATGATTTTTCGTACGAAACAAAATGCAAGAAAACTTGCTTAAAATGCAATATTATGCGAAATTCTGAGATTTGAAGGCCAAATCACGTATCGTGATACTACATGAAATAGTATCGAAATATTGGTAAAAATGAATATATTTACGTAATATCAAACTACATGAAAAACGTGAAAAATTCACTATATAACCATATTTGAGGATTTTAACTTCAAATCATAGAGCGAGGTTTCGTATTATTTAGATCCAAGTAAAGACATATGACAATGTTGTTTCCAATACAAATGATAAAAAACAATGTATTTTCATTAGAATTAACTATAATGTTCTTGATTTTCCGTTTATATTAACGATGGAAGATGTACACGTAAAACCGCTCTAATCCGGCTGAAACGTCGATATATGCAATAAAAACCTAACTTCTCCCCTTTTCAATATCTTACTCAGTATTTTAACGAGAAACAAATAGATGATTGAAAATGAAGTATTTAAGGTTATTATCTAATCAATTATGTGTTTGCATCATTTTTATCGTATATATATATGAATTAATACCCATGGACGGAAAATTCACAAAAACGTGGAAAACGGCAAAATATTGCCTAATTCGATGATATTTTGTTTAAATCACATGAAGGAAAAGGAGATGATAAACGTCAAAATATTGCTATATTCGATGATTTTTCGTACGAAACAAAATGCAAGAAAACTTGCTTAAAATGCAATATTATGCGAAATTCTGAGATTTGAAGGCCAAATCACATATCGTGATACTACATGAAATAGTATCGAAATATTGGTAAAAATGAATATATTTACGTAATATCAAACTACGTGAAAAACGTGAAAAAAGTCACTATATAACCATATTTGAGGATTTTAACTTCAAATCATAGAGCGAGGTTTCGTATTATTTAGATCCAAGAAAAGACATATGACAATGTTGTTTCCAATACAAATGATAAAAAACAATGTGTTTTCATTAGAATTAACTATAATGTTCTTGATTTTCCGTTTATATTAACGATGGAAGATGTACACGTAAAACCGCTCTAATCCGGCTGAAACGTCGATATATGCAATAAAAACCGAACTTCTCCCCTTTTCAATATCTTACTCAGTATTTTAACGAGAAACAAATAGATGATTGAAAATGAAGTATTTAAGGTTATTATCTAATCAATTATGTGTTTGCATCATTTTTATCGTATATATATGAATTAAAACCCATGGACTGAAAATTTACAAAAACATGGAAAACGGCAAAATATTGCCTAATTCGATGATATTTTGCTTAAATCACATGAAGGAAAAGGAGATGATAAACATCAAAATATTGCTATATTCGATGATTTTTCGTACGAAACAAAATGCAAGAAAACTTGCTTAAAATGCAATATTATGCGAAATTCTGAGATTTGAAGGCCAAATCACATATCGTGATACTACATGAAATAGTATCGAAATATTGGTAAAAATGAATATATTTACGTAATATCAAACTACATGAAAAACGTGAAAAAAGTCACTATATAACCATATTTGAGGATTTTAACTTCAAATCATAGAGCGAGGTTTCGTATTATTTAGATCCAAGTAAAGACATATGACAATGTTGTTTCCAATACAAATGATAAAAAACAATGTATTTTCATTAGAATTAACTATAATGTTCTTGATTTTCCGTTTATATTAACGATGGAAGATGTACACGTAAAACCGCTCTAATCCGGCTGAAACGTCGATATATGCAATAAAAACCGAACTTCTCCCCTTTTCAATATCTTACTCAGTATTTTAACGAGAAACAAATAGATGATTGAAAATGAAGTATTTAAGGTTATTATCTAATCAATTATGTGTTTGCATCATTTTTATCGTATATATATATGAATTAATACCCATGGACGGAAAATTCACAAAAACGTGGAAAACGGCAAAATATTGCCTAATTCGATGATATTTTGTTTAAATCACATGAAGGAAAAGGAGATGATAAACGTCAAAATATTGCTATATTCGATGATTTTTCGTACGAAACAAAATGCAAGAAAACTTGCTTAAAATGCAATATTATGCGAAATTCTGAGATTTGAAGGCCAAATCACATATCGTGATACTACATGAAATAGTATCGAAATATTGGTAAAAATGAATATATTTACGTAATATCAAACTACATGAAAAACGTGAAAAAAGTCACTATATAACCATATTTGAGGATTTTAACTTCAAATCATAGAGCGAGGTTTCGTATTATTTAGATCCAAGAAAAGACATATGACAATGTTGTTTCCAATACAAATGATAAAAAACAATGTGTTTTCATTAGAATTAACTATAATGTTCTTGATTTTCCGTTTATATTAACGATGGAAGATGTACACGTAAAACCGCTCTAATCCGGCTGAAACGTCGATATATGCAATAAAAACCGAACTTCTCCCCTTTTCAATATCTTACTCAGTATTTTAACGAGAAACAAATAGATGATTGAAAATGAAGTATTTAAGGTTATTATCTAATCAATTATGTGTTTGCATCATTTTTATCGTATATATATGAATTAAAACCCATGGACTGAAAATTCACAAAAACGTGGAAAACGGCAAAATATTGCCTAATTCGATGATATTTTGTTTAAATCACATGAAGGAAAAGGAGATGAGAAACGTCAAAATATTGCTATATTCGATGATTTTTCGTACGAAACAAAATGCAAGAAAACTTGCTTAAAATGCAATATTATGCGAAATTCTGAGATTTGAAGGCCAAATCACATATCGTGATACTACATGAAATAGTATCGAAATATTGGTAAAAATGAATATATTTACGTAATATCAAACTACATGAAAAACGTGAAAAAAGTCACTATATAACCATATTTGAGGATTTTAACTTCAAATCATAGAGCGAGGTTTCGTATTATTTAGATCCAAGAAAAGACATATGACAATGTTGTTTCCAATACAAATGATAAAAAAACAATGTATTTTCATTACAATTAACTATAATGTTCTTGATTTTCCGTTTATATTAACGATGGAAGATGTACACATAAAACCGCTCTAATCCGGCTGAAACGTCGATATATGCAATAAAAACCGAACTTCTCCCCTTTTCAATATCTTACTCAGTATTTTAACGAGAAACAAATATATGATTGAAAATGAAGTATTTAAGGTTATTATCTAATCAATTATGTGTTTGCATCATTTTTATCGTATATATATATGAATTAATACCCATGGACGGAAAATTCACAAAAACGTGGAAAACGGCAAAATATTGCCTAATTCGATGATATTTTGTTTAAATCACAT